>NW_019384483.1:3767-7051 GCF_000671375.1 Centruroides sculpturatus
TCTAAGTTCGACTTGGGAATTTTTTTGTTCAATAATAAATGTGAATTCTTCTTCCTGGAAAAAATAAGACATTCCCTGAAAATAAGACCTAGCGCATTTTTCAGAGCAAAAATTAATATAAGACACTGTCTTATTTTCGGGGAAACACGGTAAATAAAATGAATATTATTTTTAAATATTCGAGTTGCTCACAGCAAATTTACTACTTTTCATTATTATTATATAATTTGTTTTACGTTTCTCATTATATAATAGCCAATTCATGAAGTAGAACTAAAATGGTATTTGAAATATTGAAGAATATTTGGGTACGTTAGCAAAGTTATTTTCTTTTGAAAGTTTGCTATTAGTTTAATTAAATATATGATAATGTAAATGAGAATCGTTCTGCAATCTACCTTGACATTTAAAATACATAAACTTTAAATGATATATGTACACAGTAGAATCTGCTTATTATAATCATGGATAATGTTATCAGTCGTATAATATTATCAGAGCATGTTCTAAAACATATAAGTTAATAACAATAATTATATATTTTACATCATTTTAATATGTCCTTTCTAATGAATAATCAATAAAACAGAACTTGAACTCATTGTAACCATATTAATTTATACTGCTTAATGTTATTACTTATCAATATAGACGAGTCTCATGTTACAACAAGCGAAGTCTAGTGTATGCATCATTATTATTAATTTTAAAATATAAATTTACAAATTTTATGGTATATTTGGTAATCTCTGTTATATGCTTGTATGAAAATAATATATATTATTATTATTATTTTCATACATATATCAGTACTTACCATTCGATGCGTGTCATGTTGTCGTCTATTTAATGTTAAAACTAAGACACCGCGCGACTGTAAGTAGGCTTATAAAGTGGGAAAAACCAGAATAAAGTCGAGTGCCTTTTTTTTTATCTTCAGCTTAATTAGCGAGCTATTAAGAATAAAATTATAGTGACATCATTTCAATGATTAAAACATAAGCATTGCTACTGTTTAATGCACTAAAGTTTTATAAAAGTAATTACAGTTTTCATTTTCAGCATTTTAATTAATTTAGGAAGACAATGCATAAACAAAAAAAAATCTGCTTTCCTAGAAAATTATGTTTCTATGCGACTATTAATTTGTAATCTCGACAGATAGTTAATGAGTATGACAATCGTTAAAATGCTTGCGGATATTGATGGCAATAGCAAGCTTACAACAATATTTGCAAAAAAAATTGGGCAACATTTGGATATTTGTAGTTAGAACTACATCCGTATACAGCATCCTATAAATATTACTTGATAAAATAATAGCATTACAGCATATACCCTATATATTGTTTATTTATATGTTTCTTTATCAAACCTTACACATATATTTATGATTCACATTCCATGTGGTTCTGCAGATATCAATCAAAATTGAAATTATATCTCATTTCCGGAACACTGAATGAATAAATATGGTTTCTGTCTGTTAGGATCAATCTACTTAGTTCGAAAAAAATATTTTTTAATTTATTTTACTATAAAAGTATAACTAACTATATATTTAAAAGTTATTAAATTTAAATTAATTTAATAAATAGTTAATTAAATATGTTTGATTAAAATTCTGACTCATTTATAGAAACGTTTGTGTCTTGCAGTTGGTTAAAACGTTGGTAGAGTAATACAAGCATTATGATTTTACATCCTGGAATTATTATTATTGTCTAAGTAAAATGCAGTCTTATTAATTAATAAGATAATTTATTTTTACAAAGATTAAGCAAGAAATAGAGATTATATTTTCATACTACGACAAAAGTAAAGCGTGGATTAATTAATTCTTCTCTCTTTTCATTTTTGATTTCGCTTTTGACTATGAAAATTCATCCATTCTAATGAGTTTATTGTTGATAGATTTTCAATTAAAAGTGAAAGTGAATCAAAAACACAGAATTAAAATTAGTTCTGTAAGAGAGTTCTGTTATTGAATAGGCTAAAGTATTGATGCTAAAGCTTAAGTGTTTTTTAAATTAATCTATTACGGGAATAAAAATACAGCAATGAGTTTCTTAACTTTCCTGGAAACATATGGTAGCGCAATCTGATACGATATTTTATTAAAAAAACTTTTTATAATTTTAATTATTATAAAATGGCAAAAAGCATAATTTTGAGGGTAGGGATGAGTTTTATAAAAAATTGTTGTAAATGTTAATGACGAATAAAATTGTTTTAACTTACTAAGCGTAAATTTTGGCTTTTTTAGTAACATCAATCACACAGGGATACATTAATTGATTATGTAGCCTTTATTATTATATTCGGAAATACATTTCGGGTTCTATTAGTCCCTCTTCAGTTCTTTTTTTTTTTACAAATAGTATTCAATTATTTAACAAGATTGGTATTAAAACTGGACAATTAAACTGGATACAGTATATTAAAAAACCTTTTTTAAAAAAGGTTTTTAAACTCAATTTTATATCAGTTTATTTATTTTATTTATTTAATTTTTAAATTTTATCAATTGTACTTTTACCCATATACAGGTTTTTTTAAATATAAGATATACCCAGTTTAATTTTTCAGTTTTAATACCAATCTGTGTTAAATAATCGAATGCTATCTTTAAACTAGCAATTATTTATTGTGAATTGTGAAATGGGCTGCAATTTTTAATCATATTTTTAATTTATTTCATTTGAAATATATGGGGCCGTATTCTGGTCACCGTCTCTGGTCTCTCGTCTCTCACAAGCCGGTCGCTGATTGGCTAATCCAAATGATTAGCCAATCAGCGTCCGGCTTGTGAGAGACGAGAAACCAGAGACGGTGACCAGAATATGGCCCCTGAATTCATAAAAACAGGAACATATCTACCGTGTTATGGGGAATCGACTGTATATAAATTAGGTACTGTAAGTCTAATACAGTACTGTAATTTTATACATTTCTTGTGAAAAAAAACATTTCTTATTCAACGGCCATAAAAATTATTTCTGTTAATGATGTCTCCAAAGTTCAGCGAATTTTTCGCAGAAAAATAACTTATCAGAAATCGCGGCCGCCGTTTGGTGGCCGCTTGTTTTCGTCGCTCCGCGACGAAAACAAGCTTAAGCAATGGCGTCGTCGAACGGTGCACACTCGGTAAGTAATCCTACAATTTTTTCTTTATAGCATAGTTTATACGGATTATTCCCAAAAAATTATACGTGTTTTGGAAATGTTGAGTCAAATTAGTTTAGAATCGATTAATTTTATGGAAGAAAACCTTTCAAACAGCC
>NW_019384483.1:11985-20374 GCF_000671375.1 Centruroides sculpturatus
TAATAAAAATATAACTTGACATACGTATTTATAAATAATTTATATTCAAATTACATCATTTCTATGACCAAGGGCGGCGTAAGGCATGGGCAACGTGGGCCACCGCCTATGCCTCACGGTCCGAAGGGCCTCGCGTTTCGAAGGTTTATCCATTACTTAAAAGCCGCGAACGCGACGAAAAAGTTTTAGTCGTCATAAAACGATAAATAGTTTGTCAAATTTTTATTCATAAAAATGCAGTTTCAACTGCTTTTTATTTTATAAAATCCGTCTTCTTGCGCCTCCAGAGGGCCTTTTAAATAATAGGTAGTCTGTTAGCGTTGGTCAGTAGTAGTCCAAATGCAATACAAACGTTTGTTTCTTGAAAATTTGATCACGATTTAAATACAGTATTTATTTTTAATGTTACCGATATGTCATCGAAAAGAAAACGTGTTGTATTATCATTAAAAGACAGATTAAAGTATTTGTTTCGATTATCCGGATTTTTCGTTATCCGGACTACCTTCATCCCCAATTAGTCCGGATAATCGAGGTTCTACTGTATATGGAATCACCTTCCCCAACAGATGGATTGATTGAGAGAAGACTGTTGTGTGGCTCACCCAATGGTGAGCTTCAACCCTGATTTTTGCCTGTGAGGTATCTGAAAAGTATTGTATATGCTGAGCCAGTTCCCAATGTGCAGACTTGGGGCAACACGTGGATCTTACCTATAACGCTGTCGGATACAAGCAGGAAGATTTGAAAGAGTGTGTCAGTCCACGATATGATATGTGCATGTTTGAATAGACCCATGAAGGTCACTTCGAGACTTATGAAATGTTCAAATAAGCGTACGTATAGTACAGTACATTAAAGAAGCTTTTTCACAATTCAAGCATTTCCATGATTGAAGACATTCTTTGGAAGTCGAGAATTGATATTGAAGAGCCGTATAAACACATCAACAAACTCATGCGAATGTGTCGATTAAAATATCGTTAATTAATACAGCTGATAACTTCAGAGAAGCCTACCGAATTATCATGCCAATATGTTAAACATCTCACATAGGGAATAGGAAATACAAATTTGAATGATCATTTAATCATTATACGCCTTTGTTTTCAGTTATTCTATTATTTGTTTTAACTATTAGAAATTTTCTTATTAAATAAAAATTAAACTAATTACCTGTCAGGATCAAACTTTTAATTAATATGATTTTGGAGGTTACAGAACGTATTAAATTACTTTAAAAAACGAAAAATAATTATATCATTTGATTTCATGATATTTTGTATATTTTAAAAATAATTAATTTTGTGCGAGGAAACACTCCACTTTTATCCCGGAATCCCGGGACAAGCAAAAGACCGGGAAATGAGAAACCGTAATGGTGGTAGAAGTTTATTAACTAACTGTTATAAAATTACGCTTCAAAACAGTTAGGCCTATATACATTTATTGCACAGTAATTGACATTTCAGGTTTCCTCTTTATGGTAAAGACACTAAGACTTTATCAATCAAAACGCAGCTTTTATATCTCTTATCATAGCAAAAAGTAATTTTATTTCCATTCATTGTCGAAGTCATAAGTTTTGTTTCTCTTTGGCACATTCATTTTGCATACGAATGAAATTGTTTAGGACGTAATATATTAATTTAAAAATAACAGCACAATCTGAATATGCCAATTCAAATAAATAGCACGTTCCACTTTTTCGTGTTCCACTTTTTCGTGTTTCTCTTTGAGTATTTCACGTGTCTTTTCATTGTGCCGAAATCAGAAACAANTACAAAACAGTGAAAAAAGTATTAGGCCTACTAAACTTTGTCATTAAATCCGAAAAGTAAATTCAATTTCTTAGAAACTTTTACATTTAATAATTTAATGAATAAAACCATTTTTTTATACATATACAATAAAAACTTGATTTTTGGCGAATTTTTAAGTGACATGTGCACAGTGACTTTGAGTGACCTAAATTCCTGTGATAAGTTCTATATGAACCACCCCTTCGAGAGTGCTAACTAAAGGTTACATGTAATAAGCAAAAGTAATCAAGGTTATTACCCCTTTCTAGAAGAATCATTTTACAAAAGATTTAATTTAGCTTATACTATACATTGTTTTATACTATTAATTTTGATATATCTTCAGTTCAGAAATTATGTATTATCATAATATTATATAATTCAAATATGTAATTGTTTACTCCAAGAAAACGACAAAAAAAAAATGTTAGAATTTCTTTGCTCCATTTATTATAATATTGTAAATTTCAATATCCAAAAACCGATTTAAAATTATTTAAGTTCAGAATTAAGTCATTTTACATGAAATCAACAAAATTTGAGAAAAACTTTTTTTTATCACTGATTTCAATTAAATGCTTTTCAGTAATATACAGAGTGGTTCCAAACTATGGGAACAAACTTTGGAAACTGATTCTTGGCAAAACAAAGAATAAAAATAGTCCTATTAACATATGTCCATAAATACATTAGTGCTGATATAATCCATTTCTGTGTTCTTGCTTGCAAGTACAGTAGAACCTCCATTATCCGGATTTTCGATTATCCGGATTGTTCAAAATAAACAAAAATTTTACGAATTTGCTGATTTGCACTTGGCGAATTACGACACTGTTTATGTACTGTACGTGATGGAATGCATAACTTTTTTTGTTTCAACAACGTCTCACCCAGCACAGTGGTCGTAAACTCTTAAATATATTTTACCTAGTAATAAAAATATAACTTGACATACGTATTTATAAATAATTTATATTCAAATTACATCATTTCTATGACCAAGGGCGGCGTAAGGCATGGGCAACGTGGGCCACCGCCTATGCCTCACGGTCCGAAGGGCCTCGCGTTTCGAAGGTTTATCCATTACTTAAAAGCCGCGAACGTGACGAAAAAGTTTTAGTCGTCATAAAACGATAAATAGTTTGTCAAATTTTTATTCATAAAAATGCAGTTTCAACTGCTTTTTATTTTATAAAATCCGTCTTCTTGCGCCTCCAGAGGGCCTTTTAAATAATAGGTAGTCTGTTAGCGTTGGTCAGTAGTAGTCCAAATGCAATACAAACGTTTGTTTCTTGAAAATTTGATCACGATTTAAATACAGTATTTATTTTTAATGTTACCGATATGTCATCGAAAAGAAAACGTGTTGTATTATCATTAAAAGACAGATTAAAGTATTTGTTTCGATTATCCGGATTTTTCGTTATCCGGACTACCTTCATCCCCAATTAGTCCGGATAATCGAGGTTCTACTGTATATGGAATCACCTTCCCCAACAGATGGATTGATTGAGAGAAGACTGTTGTGTGGCTCACCCAATGGTGAGCTTCAACCCTGATTTTTGCCTGTGAGGTATCTGAAAAGTATTGTATATGCTGAGCCAGTTCCCAATGTGCAGACTTGGGGCAACACGTGGATCTTACCTATAACGCTGTCGGATACAAGCAGGAAGATTTGAAAGAGTGTGTCAGTCCACGATATGATATGTGCATGTTTGAATAGACCCATGAAGGTCACTTCGAGACTTATGAAATGTTCAAATAAGCGTACGTATAGTACAGTACATTAAAGAAGCTTTTTCACAATTCAAGCATTTCCATGATTGAAGACATTCTTTGGAAGTCGAGAATTGATATTGAAGAGCCGTATAAACACATCAACAAACTCATGCGAATGTGTCGATTAAAATATCGTTAATTAATACAGCTGATAACTTCAGAGAAGCCTACCGAATTATCATGCCAATATGTTAAACATCTCACATAGGGAATAGGAAATACAAATTTGAATGATCATTTAATCATTATACGCCTTTGTTTTCAGTTATTCTATTATTTGTTTTAACTATTAGAAATTTTCTTATTAAATAAAAATTAAACTAATTACCTGTCAGGATCAAACTTTTCCGGATTTGGAAAATATTCTTTATCATAATGCATCGCATAAACAGGAATTATAATATTCATTCCTTTTGGTATTTTAATACCTAGCTCTGGTAATTCGTATTCTTCAGTGCATTCTCTGACTAATCTAATTAAATAATAGAACGAAATAAATAAATGTTGTTTTAAAATTATAAAATTACTATTTCTTTAATAGTGAGAAATTTATTAAAATTAATTTTAAATATACATTTGGTAATATTAGTAACTATCACTTTGAATTATCATGAACTTAAGAAAACGTTGAATTATACGTAAGAGTAAAAATAAAACAAATTTTTCGATTAAAATCTCATAATACATGAAAGCGTGTTACATAATACATGGAAGCATAATACATAATTTTTGATACAAGAAAAAATTTGCGAAGCTAAAAGTTGTTGAATTGGTGTAAACAAACGTTATATTAAGTTATACACAAATTTGAAGTGTATGTATAATATCTTTTCGGATTTTCTTTAATTTATTACTTATTCACTTCAAACTCACTTAGGCGAAATTAGGATTATAATACAGAGCAA
Source organism: Centruroides sculpturatus (assembly GCF_000671375.1). NCBI lineage: Eukaryota > Metazoa > Arthropoda > Arachnida > Scorpiones > Buthidae > Centruroides > Centruroides sculpturatus. The sequence goes on from NW_019384483.1 coordinate 16,472, forward strand.
GTAGTTGCGTTGAAAGTTATATTCGGTTTGACTTTTTTCAGCGCAAATGATACAAATTTGTTGTAGGAAAATTAAATGTAAATAAGTTTACCAGTTATTTTTATAGAGAGCGTGTTTATTTTCCAACAATCTATAATATTGCTTTCTATNTGAAATATTTTTGTTATAACATCATTTATTCTAATAATTATTTAGAATTTTAAATTATAATCAAAATTATAGATAAGAAATGACTTTTTGCAACTGATGACAGATGCACAAGAAGTGGCTTTGGAAAATTACATTGAGAATATTTCTTCGCTTTCTGAAGAGAAAGGAAACAAATTGCCAAAAAGTAAGAGTTGAAATATTTATTTTAAGAGTTTATAAATGTAGTGTTTGCTTATTTATTTTCTTATATTGAATCATAATTATATTATGGCGTATAAAGTAACGCCGAAGTAATAATCAAATCATATTTACCCAGAAAATTTTCAAGTGAATAGCTAAGGCGTGGCGATTTTTCCGAATTTTGTGAAATAATGCTGTCTAGGGAAAATAAACTAATTTCTTAGATAGAACTTATTCAAAACAGACTTCTCGTTTTCCTTTTTGATGAACCCCTTAATAGACGATGCCACGTGCTTGCAATATCCGAAGAAGATAACATTTTATTTCGTTAGAATAAATAGGACTAGAAATTCACTTCTACCAAAAACTGTAACCGACTTAGGCGTGGAATGAAATCTGCCCAAAATTGTTACTGATATTAATAGAAATATTGAAGAAGTTTGAAAGCAATTGATAAACTAATACTTTTTTTTGTTAAAAAAGATAATGTTATAATGAATGATATTTTTTCGTTTGACATTCTTTAAATAGTTTTAATTTCATAGTGGGGAATTTTATTAATTTTTTTCGGTATTCAATAACATCTTAGAAGTTTCAAGTTAAAAATATTTGAAAGAGAGAATAGAAGAAAACGATGACTCGATTATTTAGCGACAGCCAAATACTCGGACACCATCTTTCCCAGAACATCGACTTACGAGACTTTTTGTATCAATAATATCGTAGCTTGCGATGTGCTTTGTGAATGTGAAACTTTTCGTATCTGGCAACTTATGATGAATTTTTTCGTAACTTACGATAAGAGGTGTTTGCCCAGTTATAGAAAGCTTATTAGCCAGAGGCCCTGAGTAACTATATATGAAGTTTCAATCTGAACCGGAAGTCATATCATTTCAATTCAAAATTTTCTCGAGAATAGAGTTAAACAGATGAAAATCGAGGTCAGATATGGAAAGCTTATTTTTAAATAAATATTAAAATATAATTAAAAATTGTAGCCCGGCATTACGACGATGTCACAATAAGTAATTGCTCGTTTTAAATAAAAACTTTATTGATAATTCATAAACAAATTTTCGAAATTACATTCAGTACTTATTGATTGAAAATTTCATTTCAAACTTACTTTATTGAATCATTTTTATTACAAGCATTGTAAAAAACATTAAATTAATTAATTTTCACATTGTTATCTGACATTATTATATCATTTTCTCCTTTTTAATTTGATCATAAGTTTTTTTGGTTGAAGTATGCCTTGTCCGATAAAATACTCTAAAGGCAACTAGAAGAAAAAACAAAATACAGGCATTATAATTTTTAATTTATAATTAAAAAACTATTATTATGAACTCAAAAGTTTGGTTTAGATTATGTTCAGAGTAACGTATTGTATATATATTTTTTATATAAACAGTATAAGAACATAAATAAACAAAGCTGCATTTAATAACAAATTAACTAATTTATTGAAGAAATTTACTATTATAATAATAATTAGTAGACCTACTCATTATCAATAAATCCTTGGACATCGGGATGAATCGAAACCCATTATCATAATTTGACTTTAGATTATTGTAAACGTAAATACATTAAAGTTTTAAGTTAGAAATGTTTCTGGCAGCATTTTGACCATCTTAATCAATTGAATAGTGTTCCATGTCATACTATTAGTTTTATATGAAGTGACATGCAATTATGATCATCTAATTCTACTTTTATGAAAAATAAAATAAAATTTTCGGTTAATATTTAAAAATTCTAACAAATACTATTCCTCAGAGATTACGTACATTAAGGATAAATAAATGGAAATAGTTTTTGTTTCATATTATTTTGTATATATCAGACCTTGCAAAAGTATAGTGCGATGTAATCTATTTTCAGTAGTCAAAAAGCACCAATAGAAAGAATAAAAATATGGTGGTTAGGGTTTCTCAAACGGGATCCCAGGATCCAGGTTGTTTTTTTAACCCGGGAAATATCCCGTGAAATCCCGCAAATTTCTTAAAAATTCACTTTCTTATTTTGTGTTAAGGTTGAGGAAATTTTACAAATAGAAAGTATAATTAACTCATAAACTGTTAGAATATATTTGTATTTATTAATTTTAAACCTACTTATTAAATTTTTTAAAAAAATTTTTGCTCGTTATGGCATGTCACAAATGGTCAATAATCAATACGTAGCTTATTTGTGGCAGGATTCTCAAAATTCTTTACCTGTAATATCTGGAATAATTGTGCTTATGCTGTCTTAATTTTTAATCATGTCCAGTAGATTCGATAACTGCATAACGCCACGTTGTGCAAATTGAGCAAAGATACAAACGGGTACGAAGTCTACAAGTATGAAGTTTATCTTCATAAACCTGACTATTAAAGACAAACGAACTGCCGAATTATTGGGCTATGATGTTTCTATTAAAACAGTCGAGGCAGACAAATCAAGAATACTAGAGAACAAAAGAAGTACTACAATTTCGAAAACGAAATAGAAATCTTTCAGGATACAGGTGAAAAAACGCATAATATTTCTCTTCTCTTAAATGCATTAAACACGATTCCACTCGCATCAATTGAATCGGAAAGGGGGTAACAAGACTTTTCATTACTAAAATAAGAATTAGATTGACTGATTGAAGTATTGACCATCTTTGCTTTTTAAAATCTTATAAAAATTTACAATATTTTGTATTATATTTTATTTAAAAAATGACAATTACCTTCTAAGTTAGAAGTTTAATCTAAGTTCTTTTTTTTTTAATTTTTAACTCAATTCAAAGCATTTTTTGTTGTTGTTGTATGTAGTTTCCAGCAAACTTTAATAAGTTTTTTGTATTTATGACAATTTCTATGTAATTCAAAAGTAATTTTTAACATATATCTTACACATAATTATTAATTAATATGATTTTGGAGGTTACAGAACGTATTAAATTACTTTAAAAAACGAAAAATAATTATATCATTTGATTTCATGATATTTTGTATATCTTAAAAATAATTAATTTTGTGCTCCACTTTTATCCCGGAATCCCGGGACAAGCAAAAGACCGGGAAATGAGAAACCCTAATGGTGGTAGAAGTTTATTAACTAACTGTTATAAAATTACGCTTCAAAACAGTTAGGCCTATATACATTTATTGCACAGTAATTGACATTTCAGGTTTCCTCTTTATGGTAAAGACACTAAGACTTTATCAATCAAAACGCAGCTTTTATATCTCTTATCATAGCAAAAAGTAATTTTATTTCCATTCATTGTCGAAGTCATAAGTTTTGTTTCTCTTTGGCACATTCATTTTGCATATGAATGAAATTGTTTAGGACATAATATATTAATTTAAAAATAACAGCACAATCTGAATATGCCAATTCAAATAAATAGCACGTTCCACTTTTTCGTGTTTCTCTTTGAGTATTTCACGTGTCTTTTCATTGTGCCGAAATCAGAAACAAAGATGACGCATGTACTAGGGTCCATTTTATTTATGTTGAGTTACCGATCCATAGCTATGGTTAAAAGGTATTTCCATGGAAAATATGGAATTCGCATGAAAATTACAC
>NW_019384483.1:20382-174026 GCF_000671375.1 Centruroides sculpturatus
TAGTAATAAAAATATAACTTGACATACGTATTTATAAATAATTTATATTCAAATTACATCATTTCTATGACCAAGGGCGGCGTAAGGCATGGGCAACGTGGGCCACCGCCTATGCCTCACGGTCCGAAGGGCCTCGCGTTTCGAAGGTTTATCCATTACTTAAAAGCCGCGAACGCGACGAAAAAGTTTTAGTCGTCATAAAACGATAAATAGTTTGTCAAATTTTTATTCATAAAAATGCAGTTTCAACTGCTTTTTATTTTATAAAATCCGTCTTCTTGCGCCTCCAGAGGGCCTTTTAAATAATAGGTAGTCTGTTAGCGTTGGTCAGTAGTAGTCCAAATGCAATACAAACGTTTGTTTCTTGAAAATTTGATCACGATTTAAATACAGTATTTATTTTTAATGTTACCGATATGTCATCGAAAAGAAAACGTGTTGTATTATCATTAAAAGACAGATTAAAGTATTTGTTTCGATTATCCGGATTTTTCGTTATCCGGACTACCTTCATCCCCAATTAGTCCGGATAATCGAGGTTCTACTGTATATGGAATCACCTTCCCCAACAGATGGATTGATTGAGAGAAGACTGTTGTGTGGCTCACCCAATGGTGAGCTTCAACCCTGATTTTTGCCTGTGAGGTATCTGAAAAGTATTGTATATGCTGAGCCAGTTCCCAATGTGCAGACTTGGGGCAACACGTGGATCTTACCTATAACGCTGTCGGATACAAGCAGGAAGATTTGAAAGAGTGTGTCAGTCCACGATATGATATGTGCATGTTTGAATAGACCCATGAAGGTCACTTCGAGACTTATGAAATGTTCAAATAAGCGTACGTATAGTACAGTACATTAAAGAAGCTTTTTCACAATTCAAGCATTTCCATGATTGAAGACATTCTTTGGAAGTCGAGAATTGATATTGAAGAGCCGTATAAACACATCAACAAACTCATGCGAATGTGTCGATTAAAATATCGTTAATTAATACAGCTGATAACTTCAGAGAAGCCTACCGAATTATCATGCCAATATGTTAAACATCTCACATAGGGAATAGGAAATACAAATTTGAATGATCATTTAATCATTATACGCCTTTGTTTTCAGTTATTCTATTATTTGTTTTAACTATTAGAAATTTTCTTATTAAATAAAAATTAAACTAATTACCTGTCAGGATCAAACTTTTCCGGATTTGGAAAATATTCTTTATCATAATGCATCGCATAAACAGGAATTATAATATTCATTCCTTTTGGTATTTTAATACCTAGCTCTGGTAATTCGTATTCTTCAGTGCATTCTCTGACTAATCTAATTAAATAATAGAACGAAATAAATAAATGTTGTTTTAAAATTATAAAATTACTATTTCTTTAATAGTGAGAAATTTATTAAAATTAATTTTAAATATACATTTGGTAATATTAGTAACTATCACTTTGAATTATCATGAACTTAAGAAAACGTTGAATTATACGTAAGAGTAAAAATAAAACAAATTTTTCGATTAAAATCTCATAATACATGAAAGCGTGTTACATAATACATGGAAGCATAATACATAATTTTTGATACAAGAAAAAATTTGCGAAGCTAAAAGTTGTTGAATTGGTGTAAACAAACGTTATATTAAGTTATACACAAATTTGAAGTGTATGTATAATATCTTTTCGGATTTTCTTTAATTTATTACTTATTCACTTCAAACTCACTTAGGCGAAATTAGGATTATAATACAGAGCAAGTAGTTGCGTTGAAAGTTATATTCGGTTTGACTTTTTTCAGCGCAAATGATACAAATTTGTTGTAGGAAAATTAAATGTAAATAAGTTTACCAGTTATTTTTATAGAGAGCGTGTTTATTTTCCAACAATCTATAATATTGCTTTCTATATTTAATTATTATATCATTCCATTACAGAGTGCGATTGATTTTTAAAACTTAAAAACAATTTATTTTAATAAAGTAGTTTTCACAATAGTTAGAACCAATGTTTGTAAGTCAAGAACTTGCTATATGAAACGCAAAAATAACTGCTTGAGACAAAACTAAAATACATTATATCTCATAAAAATATAATACAGGTATTAATTTCATTTGTTAAATTTTTTCAAGATAATTCCAATTATTAAGTTACTTTATGTACTGTATAACAAAGACACGAAATTATGTAAGTAATTTATGTTGTCGTTTTTTTTAAAACTATTGCCAAAAGTTTTTAATTAGTATTTTAATCTAAATTATATTTCATTATTAAGTGTAATTTTTGTTGTTATACTTTATAAAAATTTCGAGGCATTCTGAAAAATAATTTTTCAGAAAAGGGAAAGCTACCAGTAGTTAATAAAAGCAAATATATAACTTTACCAATTTATTTTAATAAATAACTACATTAAAAATATATAAACATATTCAAAGTAATATGTAATTCTATATTTATAGATGTAGTATTTCATTCAGCATTTAAAATATCCGAAGGTTAAAAACGTACAATTTATTCAATTTTATATTTTTAACCTTCGGATATTTTAATTGCTGAACGAAATATTATATCTATAAATATATATAGAATTATTTAGTTAAAACGCATAACAATACAGCAATTCTGTAATTAAGAGAAATCTACAATTTCTGTTGACTGTATTTGCGTATCAATGAATATTGCTATATTTAAAATAGTAAAATAAAATAGTGCCAGAAAGATAAATAAATAAAAAAATTCTTTAGCTTACTGAATCAATGCTGGTTTTTTTCTCAGTGTCTCGTTGATAACCGCATCCATATATTGCATTTTATTAAGCACGTCAAAATTCAATTCATCCTAAATAATAATATTTAAAATTAAAAACAAATTTTAAATAAAGTTTGATTTCCTAAAAAATTGTAAAAATTTAATTAAATATGAGACATTTAATTTTCTAAATTCCAAATTTATAAAGTAATAAAGTAAGTTTGATAATAATAAAATGTAGCATTAAATTCAAGTAAATTTTGAAATTGCATCCTTCAAAATTGATCTTACATTCGTTTTCCAGATTTCATCTACTTCTTCAATTAATTTATCCTGATATTCCGGATATAAGGCCATGTGATATAAGACGAAAGCTACTGCATTTGTGGTCGTCTCATTTCCAGCGAAAAGAAATCCTGCGCATTGAGCCATCATTTCGTCAGAGGTCATGGCTGAAAGTACAGTTAAAATTATATTAATTAAATAAATTAAAAGTATTTAAATATAATCGAAACATACTTTTATGTATTGGTAATATTTTAATATTGGACATTTCTTCTTCTTTGGCTTCTTCTGGAGAAATTTCCAAAACACCTTTTTGTGAATCCATTAATAACTGAAGAAAATCGTAGGCTTTCTACAAATATAAAGTTTTTATAAGTGAATTTAATTATTATTTAAAATTTAAAATGGGATAGGTAATTTAATATATTTAATTTGATAGGCAGAAATATAGTAAGTAGAGTAATTCCCTTATCCGTGGTTTGAAAATACTTAATAAAAGAAGTCCGAAAATTAAAAACTCATAAATTTGAATTCATAAATTTTGCGCATGTGTCTCTATCTAGGCAGAGTCATGAATCATCCTTTTCTTAAGTATTTTCCCAGTCTCCTGCTCACCATTTCATAATCCATTGTCGCGGTATCGCTATAAATACTGTACAGAGCTTTATATAATTAAGTTTGCTTAATACGACTATCATTTTTAAATCAAACTGTATCTTCAATATGCGTATTTGGCATTATTCGTGATTAAAAGCATTTGCGGGTAGACTTGGAACCTAGTACTATTCCTGTATCCTATATTAAAATTATGATTAAATAAAAAATTGAAATTATAAATCAAACAATAAATGCAAAATGTGTAAGATATTATTAAAAATAATTTAATAATATTGATTAATTTATTTAAACTATAAACTATCCTCATAACAAAAAAGTTTAATATTTTATTAATTTACCATTTTGTCCTTTTCTCTTTGATTAATAACATGTAAAACGAAATCCTTATAATAGCTGAATGACTCATGGATAGATTTTATCTTTATCAGTTTTGTTAATTTTGGGAATAGAACTAAATGAAAAAATAAATAAGTAAAATAAATAATACTTNAATCTATAATATTGCTTTCTATATTTAATTATTATATCATTCCATTACAGAGTGCGATTGATTTTTAAAACTTAAAAACAATTTATTTTAATAAAGTAGTTTTCACAATAGTTAGAACCAATGTTTGTAAGTCAAGAACTTGCTATATGAAACGCAAAAATAACTGCTTGAGACAAAACTAAAATACATTATATCTCATAAAAATATAATACAGGTATTAATTTCATTTGTTAAATTTTTTCAAGATAATTCCAATTATTAAGTTACTTTATGTACTGTATAACAAAGACACGAAATTATGTAAGTAATTTATGTTGTCGTTTTTTTTAAAACTATTGCCAAAAGTTTTTAATTAGTATTTTAATCTAAATTATATTTCATTATTAAGTGTAATTTTTGTTGTTATACTTTATAAAAATTTCGAGGCATTCTGAAAAATAATTTTTCAGAAAAGGGAAAGCTACCAGTAGTTAATAAAAGCAAATATATAACTTTACCAATTTATTTTAATAAATAACTACATTAAAAATATATAAACATATTCAAAGTAATATGTAATTCTATATTTATAGATGTAGTATTTCATTCAGCATTTAAAATATCCGAAGGTTAAAAACGTACAATTTATTCAATTTTATATTTTTAACCTTCGGATATTTTAATTGCTGAACGAAATATTATATCTATAAATATATATAGAATTATTTAGTTAAAACGCATAACAATACAGCAATTCTGTAATTAAGAGAAATCTACAATTTCTGTTGACTGTATTTGCGTATCAATGAATATTGCTATATTTAAAATAGTAAAATAAAATAGTGCCAGAAAGATAAATAAATAAAAAAATTCTTTAGCTTACTGAATCAATGCTGGTTTTTTCCTCAGTGTCTCGTTGATAATGGCATCCATATATTGCATTTTATTAAGCACGTCAAAATTCAATTCATCCTAAATAATAATATTTAAAATTAAAAACAAATTTTAAATAAAGTTTGATTTCCTAAAAAATTGTAAAAATTTAATTAAATATGAGACATTTAATTTTCTAAATTCCAAATTTATAAAGTAATAAAGTAAGTTTGATAATAATAAAATGTAGCATTAAATTCAAGTAAATTTTGAAATTGCATCCTTCAAAATTGATCTTACATTCGTTTTCCAGATTTCATCTACTTCTTCAATTAATTTATCCTGATATTCCGGATATAAGGCCATGTGATATAAGACGAAAGCTACTGCATTTGTGGTCGTCTCATTTCCAGCGAAAAGAAATCCTGCGCATTGAGCCATCATTTCGTCAGAGGTCATGGCTGAAAGTACAGTTAAAATTATATTAATTAAATAAATTAAAAGTATTTAAATATAATCGAAACATACTTTTATGTATTGGTAATATTTTAATATTGGACATTTCTTCTTCTTTGGCTTCTTCTGGAGAAATTTCCAAAACACCTTTTTGTGAATCCATTAATAACTGAAGAAAATCGTAGGCTTTCTACAAATATAAAGTTTTTATAAGTGAATTTAATTATTATTTAAAATTTAAAATGGGATAGGTAATTTAATATATTTAATTTGATAGGCAGAAATATAGTAAGTAGAGTAATTCCCTTATCCGTGGTTTGAAAATACTTAATAAAAGAAGTCCGAAAATTAAAAACTCATAAATTTGAATTCATAAATTTTGCGCATGTGTCTCTATCTAGGCAGAGTCATGAATCATCCTTTTCTTAAGTATTTTCCCAGTCTCCTGCTCACCATTTCATAATCCATTGTCGCGGTATCGCTATAAATACTGTACAGAGCTTTATATAATTAAGTNCGCAGAGAGTATTAGGCGTCTAACTAGTACCAAGTATTCGAGAGCAAGTAGAACAACATTGTTGGTAATTAAAGATTTAAATTAGAGATTAATTAGACGAGACATGAAAATTAGACTAGTTTTTATAGAGTTTCATCACATTATTTTACTTAAAATTCCCCGAAACAAACGATGAACTTGCACATTTAAGAAAATAATAAAAAAAAAAACATTATTTTTCGATATTCTTCATAACTTTTTCACTGTAGTTATTTATATTACAGTATTTGATAGCAACAGAATATTAAAGTGTGTTAATACGAATGTAGTCCATTCGCTGTAATTTCATGCACGCATTCGCAATAAATAGTTCCCAACGAAGTACTCTTTTTATTGTCTCCAAGACTATATTTATAATAATTAAGTGTTGTTAACATTATTATTATGACACTGCTATTGCTTCTACAATGAGAGAGGTAATGTGGAAAGATACATTTTGTAGCATACAATGATAACGTGGTCACTTTACTTCTTCGTTTCATGCACGAAGTTACGGCCAACAAACTATAGAACTGACTTCGATTTATACTAATTTCTCAATTTAAGAATGGAGTCTATATGCTGGATCATAAATATATATCACTCCACCGCCGTAGGTGAAAAGTTCGAAAATTGAATCTTCGCATTATATGACGTCGTGTGACGTTTATCGTTGTTAATAATCTTAATTTTTTTATTTGAAAAACACCGAAAATTTTAAATAAATTCACAGGGTTCAGGCAAATTTGAATTAGAGGGGCAGCATGTAAGATGTTGACTTCAGACGTTTTTCTTCGAAGGAGTTTTCTGGAAAAATATTTTCTTATAAAAGATTGGTTTGGTAATTGTTATTTTTGCCCATAGGATAACGCGCCACAGTAAACACGAACTAATTTACCTTGTTGTAATGAATACTCTATTGTTATTCTGGAAAAAATGTATAGTTATAAAATGTTGAGTTACAATAGCAAAATACATACATTTTCAAGTAATTTATAAATATTTAGAACTACTATTAAAATTATTAAATTACTCACAACTACAAGCTTTTAACAAGCATTGTAGTTGTGAGTAATTTATATTAAACAAGAAAATATGAGTTTAGCTAATTAGATTAGCGGATTTCGAAGTCAAATAGCTTTAAGACAGTAAAAGACTAATCGCAATATTTTAACTTAATATACATCATTTTGTTATTAGTTGAATTATCTCACTTTGAATGACAAAGGAATTTGGAGATTATATTATATAAAATAATCAATAAAATCCGTAGACTTTGTTTTTAAACGTCAAAAAAACATAATTTTTATTTAAATTTGTCATTTAAATATTAAACTAAGAAAAATAACTATTAAAAACGCCGACTATAAGGCCAGAAAAATTTGAATGAGCTGTTATAAAGGATTAAAGTTTAAAAAAATGTCAGATCTGAGCGACCACACGTTAGACACTTTATTAAACATGTACGTAGTATTCTACACAGTAGTTTCAAATATAAATAGTTTTCTACATAGATAAATTCAGCGTTGACGAACTTGGGAAACATAGCCATCCACGAAGACTAAATTCTACATTTATGTTAAATGGCAATACATGAGAAAATAGGGAGTATCTTTACGATCCGAATTAAATAAGTCTTTTTCTATATCTATTATAATACAATAAACAGTGCTTGTATTTTGTATGGTATTTTATTTTTCTCAAGTGAAATATAATACATTAAAATAAAGAAAGTTAACCGAATAAATGACTCACGGGAAATTCCTGATTTCCCGGTGTGCCAGTCCATCACTGTGCAGAAGCGATAATAAGTCCGATTCAAGACTAAATAAAAGATACACAGTATACTCTTGAGGAATGGACACTTTCATGCTTATTTAAATAGTTACATTTGAATTAAATATGCCCTCTAGTAGAACGTGCACTATATAAAATGAGAATGGCAAAAATTTAACTTTGACAGATATAGATTACAGATGAAGATACCACTGAAATACTAGTATAAAATCTATTAGTTTTAGGAGTTACCTAGTAGAATGCCATCAATCTCTTCTGTGACAAATAAATGAATTTCGTTTTTCTATTGGGCTATTTTTAAAATTAATCTTGCCTTTGCAGGTAATACAAACAAATTAACGTTCTGTAGATCAGTTTTACAGAAATTTTTGATTTTAATATTAGGATATGGTAGATCATGTATGACATCAGCATAGGAGTGTCCAGAAATTAGTGACATTATATTTGAATGACCTCTAAGCCTGATTTAAAAGCTAGTTACCATTTCATAAACATATTCGGTGCGGTATTGATTCAGTCTATTGATAGGCTACTAAATTATTGTTCTGTACAGCACTTCAATGAACCGTGCTTACGTTAGAACTATATTCACTGTAAATTAAATACATTTACTTTGTATTTTAATTCTCTATTATTTAATATAATAGATTATCCTGCATAAAAGTTTAAATTATCGTATTCAGAATATGTATAGTATTAAGCGTATACTATTTATTTTTTTGCTTTTATTTAATCTATGTTAAGTTTTCAGCAAGATTCGGCAATGGAACAGGTAGACACTCTAATAACAATTCTGTACGTCAATTTTTCATAATTTGATTTAGATTGCATCGAATTTATCGATTTATATAGATTTATATTGACTAAATGTATTATAAATTGATATTTACAAAGAAATTATCGCTAACAAAACTTCATTTTGCGAGTACTTTTCTTTTCTTGACTATTGTGTTTCCTCTTTTCTTGTAATAAATTAGATTACGAGAATGTATGCAAAATGTCATAGTAAAGTTTAGGTTAACTGAGAAAAGTGGGTAATAAACGTGACCATATATCGAGACATGAAAATTAGACTAGTTTTTATAGAGTTTCATCACATTATTTTACTTAAAATTCCCCGAAACAAACGATGAACTTGCACATTTAAGAAAATAATAAAAAAAAAACATTATTTTTCGATATTCTTCATAACTTTTTCACTGTAGTTATTTATATTACAGTATTTGATAGCAACAGAATATTTAAGTGTGTTAATACGATGACGAAACAGCTCTACACACATAGTGCTAAAAGGATAATATGCATATATTTTTTCTATTGTTACTTACTTCTAATGGAACAGGTATTTTTAGTTATATTTTTTACACAAGCCACTGAATTTTTATTTAATTTAAATTTGTAAAATTAAATAAAATTAAATAAATACACAAAACGCGATTGATTAATTAAAATTACGCCCTGCATAATTGTTTCATATAGAAATATATATATTTTATTTAAAAAATTTTAAGGAATATGAAAATTTTTATAAATCATTTGAATAAAATATAATAATACTTACGTAAAATCATATCTAACAATGTAACATCTTTGTTTACTGCTTTTCGAGACATGATAACAAACTCGTTATTTGGATCGTCTAAAGAAGATAATTTCGTTCCAAATGCTGTTGAAGCTATTACATCGATAGTGAAACAAGTAATGTATCTAAAAGAGTTGAAAATATTAATTCAATATCGTTACGAATAAAAACGTTAAATAAATAAACACTCGCAGTTTAAAATATTTTATATAAAATTAATTTAAAATTAATTAATTCAAGGAAGTCCATTCTTCAGAATACTTGTAAGGAAAAATAAAATAAAATAAATACCATAATTAAATAAATGTAGAATTATATATAACATAAAACCAGTATGAATAAAATGTCGTTTCATATTCATAACTTAAAAATTTAAAGTTTTGAATATATTTCATTCATTTAAGAAGCGATCATTTATTGTGACGTTGTCACAATGAAGGGCTGCAATTTTTTATCATATTGTAAATTTATTTTATTTAAAATTCTCTCCACTTCAAATTATTACTGTAGTATCTTGAACATGCACATCATACTTTTCTTTTAACAATATAATCGTGCCGATCATCTATTAACTGCTTTCAGAGGAAAATATTTGAATCGAAATAACATGACTTCCATTTTTCATCGGAAGTTCATGTATAGTTAATTGCAGCCTCCTCCCCTAAGCTTTCCATATCTGATCTTAAAATTCACAGTTTCAAAATTAAGGAAAGACAAACAGACTGACAACAGTGGAAATTTATAGGTGTACAATTTTTTAAATTGCAACCCAATTAATAAACATAATATTTGCTTACATAACAAGATTGCAAGCAAAGAAACCTTACATTTCCACAGTGAATATTTAAAAGTGCTAAAATTTTAATACTGTACACAGAATTTAATAGGTATATATGGTATTATTACAAAATAATAAACAGAATTATAAATCGGGCTTAATAAATAATCAGACAGATTGTTTAGTAATAGAGTAAAACCTGTCCAAAACAGAAATCTATATACTGGGGAAAAATTCTTTGAAAAGGAATGTTATTTTCTGTTTAATTTTACTTTTACCCGGAAATCTGTCAATGCGAAAACAAAAAAGGTTTTTGAGTAGGAAGATATTAACCTGAATAAAGAGGAAAATTAAAATTTCACTTGTAGACAAATACTTGCTTATAAGTATAACTGTCATAGAAGAGCATAATAAGCCATATTCCGAAAACGATTTCATACCTTGACAGAGAAATGGAAATCACACGACGAAGGTACAGTACCAGTACATACAAACACAGGGTTGTTGTTAATATTAGTCTTTGTTGAAATTCTGCTCCTAGTTAATTACCAGGAGCAGAATCAAATACTTTTAAGAAAAGAAAAATTTCAAATCGGAATGGGTTTGGGAGAATCGAGCTCACGAGAACAAACAACTAATGTAATTCGAGAAAACAACGAGAATAAGGTAACATAGAGCTGCCAATTTGTCTCGCAGAGAGTATTAGGCGTCTAACTAGTACCAAGTATTCGAGAGCAAGTAGAACAACATTGTTGGTAATTAAAGATTTAAATTAGAGATTAATTAGAGCATTAATATTCCACGAGAAGTCAAATCACAGAATAAGTTGTAATCTGTATTAGGGTAAGGAAATTAGAATTTTCCAAGGCAGAAAGACATACTAATTCTTAGTATTCGAATTATCTTGTTCGCTGTGATTTGACCTGATAAATATTCGAGAAGTACGAGTATTCTAATATCTAGAACAAGTTCTGGATACAACGAACATTTTTTTGCAGTTGAATATTTGGCAACTCTTGCATTGAAATGTTACCATGTTTAGTTGGTATCATTTTGAATTAAACTTAGTAATGAAATTTTTTACGTATGTTAAAGTGAGTTTAATTTAAAAATAAATGTACTGTACTTTGTCACAGTTATCTAATACAATTTAAAGATTAAAGAAAAATGAAAAAAAAAAACCATGTTCAAAATGAAAATCTACCAAAATGAAAAATAATTTGGTATAGTGCGATTCCGGTTTACACAGGTTTTACTGTACTACAAGTGTTATTTTTTGTTCCCAGGTTGATAATATTTTAAATATAATAATAATATTTAATTTACTTTTTGCAATCAATGCAATTATTTTCATTTTCATCGGCGATTTTCTTCAATTTTTCTGAGAATTTCTCCGCACATTCTTTAACCAAATAAGCCATCTGAAAATGTTTAAACATGGTGCATATAACTTAATTAGTTTGAAAATATAAGAAACGTTCATTTTGAATTTATAATACATGTTCAATTAATGAATGAAAAGTTTAATTGATATATTTAATCCGCAGAGAATCGATTACATTTTGGGAGATTCTTTTATCATTAAAAGTCTTAAAAGTCATTTTCAGAATTTAAGTAACCAAATACAATTTTTAAATATAAAACCTTCTACGGTTGTTAATCAAATGAAATTAGCTTACTTTTCTCATTTTTCCGCTACTGAAGGTTGGGCTCACAATGCATCTAATTCTTTTCCAATCATCATCAAGTGCAAGAAACATTGTTTTGTCGAATAATGGATTGCCCGTCTGTACATTCTAAAAATATAGCTTATTACTTAATTACTTATTTAATACTAATTACTTATTTTATTACTATTTTTATTACTTAAGTAATAAAAATATTGGGTTGTTCGGAAAGTAAGTTCGTTTTTTTTACCACTAGACGGATTAGTGGTATTTTTCCCGCCATTTTCGTTCTAAACCGTATTATCATTATATATTTTGACAGCTAGCATTTTATGGCTTATTTGTAAAAAATTTTGTTTGATTTCGTGCAATTGTTTATTTTTTGTGCCCCATCAAATATGGAAGATCGAAAGCAGCATCTTCGGCATATTTTGCTTTTTTATTACCAAAAAAATAAAAATGCCGTTCAAGCAAGAAAAAAATCGTGTGACATGTATGGTGGAGATGTGTTGACAGAACGACAGTGCCAAAACTGGTTTACAAAATTTCGTTCTCGCAATTTCAGTATTGAAGATGCACCACGTTATGGATGGCCAATTGAAGCCAATGAAAACAAAATAAAAGTACCGATTGAAGCAAACTGCGGAATAACAACACGTGAAATCACTAAGAGATTAAATTTGTCAAATTGAACTGTTTATGAGTACTTGAAACAAATTGGTTTCGTTTCAAAGCTCGATATATGAATTCCACGAGTTCTTAAAGAGAAATGCTCTATTTGGTGGGATATTAAGGAAATTTTTTTTGGAGCTTTTACCAGACAATTTAACAATTGATTCGAAAGTGTACTGCCATCGAGTAAACAAATTGAGTAATATCATCAAACAGAAAAGGCGGCCAGAATTGATCAACAAAACAGGTGTAGTGTTTTACCACGATAATGTCAAATTTCACACAAGTTTGGTAACTCGTCAGAAACTGTTATAACTTAGATGGGACGTGCTATCACACCAACCATATTCGCCAGATCGAGCACACTCAGATTATTACTTGTTCCGGTCTATACAATTTTTTTTAACTGTAAGACATTTACTTGAAATGACAATGTCAAAAATCACTTGGATCGGTTTTTTGTAAGCAACGATCAAAACTTTTATGAATGTGAAATCGTGCTATTACCAGAAACGATGACAACAAATAATTCAACAAAATATTTATTTATTATAAAAATATTGCGTTTTTTCCACTGAAAAAAAACGAACTTACTTTCCGAACAACCCAATAGTAATAAAATAAAGTAACAAGCCTTTTTAATATTTAAACAATGTTTTTTTTTATTTTTATTAAAACAAAATCGATATTAATTTAGATATATTAAAATTACGTCTGATAATGAATATCTTATATACTTCTTAGATTATTTAATATTTTTAATAATTATTTTAAAATTTTCAATTAAAATTTGTCAATAAATATAATTTAATTTATTTCGTAGTTAATTTTCTATCTTTTATTTTTTAAATCTAACCGTCATGACGTTAAATTTGCAAAGCTAGAACATTATCTTCCGTCTTAAAACAACCATTTAACTCCTTTTTTTTAACCATTTAACTCTTTTTTTAATTCCAAAAATAAATAAATACAAAAGTTATCACAACTTGAAAAACTCAAAATCATAATACTGTACTGTACTTATTTAATTCGCGTGTTCTCATCGCTCAAGCATAAAAAAGAAGAAAGTACTGTACTTGGCAAAGCGAGTTTTGCCAAGTACTTTTTCTTAACATCTAGAAACTTCAACAGACCACGTAGGGCATGTAAGAGGAAAACACAAAAATAAAAGCTTTGACAAATATGACGCGAATTTGAGGTTATTTACTTCAAATTTGCGATTTGTAAAACATCTTTAGCAACTTACCGCTCTATTATGAAATGTGTTAAAATCTTTAACAAAAATTTTTTTCAGAATATGAGGTTCTGCAATACAAATAATTGGTCTAACGCCCAAAAATCTCCTACGAAAAAAAACAATATATATAATAATATGAATTTGAATCATTCGTAGAAATATTATATTATAGAAGTAATTTTAAAAATTTATCAATATTCTTATAACACAGATATATTAAAAAACGTTTTTTTTTTTCAAAATTTATCAACAATGAGATCATTATTTATATTCAACATCACAATATTGATCCGATGACGAACTTTAAAAAAATGAGTTTAGAATATTTTTATGAATTTATATTAAATTAAACAGATTCAAAGAAAGCAAATTTAAAGAAAGTAATTCAAAGAAGAGGCCGTACCACGTCCGGACATTTTTTGGTTTACAATCATTTTTTGAATAAATCGAAACTATGAAGAATAAATTAAGTTATAAACTGCCCAACTTTTGACGTTACAATTTTGTCAGTACAGAAAGACAGTTTCCCGAAAAACTTTTCGAAAACGGTAAATCGTCCAATCGCCGAACAGACAGATACCTGACAGGACAATCTAAAACTCTCATTCTTGTATTTAAATAATTGCAAAATGTTTCGAGAATCAAAGGAATGACGCTCATTTGACGATATAAAAATTTTGAATACATAATATTCACTTTTCACTGAAAGTATAAGCTACACATGCTAATAATAAAATATACGTTTTAATGTTAGCCAACAGTGGCTTAACCATTATTAAAAGAGATAATAAATAAAAACGTTGCTGATACAGAGAGATGAATAAACTACAGGTATTAGTACAGGTTAAAGTTTGGCATTTATATCAGCTAAATATTTCTTTTAATCTCTGTTTGTAAATACTTATGAACAATTTTTTCCTTGCGAGTTTTGCAACAAGTTCGTATCAAACGCCTATTCGTTCTGTATTTCTACTCAGGCAATACTTAAAATAACATTTTGAAGATCACTACCCATGTAAAAAAGTTAATAATATAAATATATTTCTTAATAATGATTAATTTTCAAAAGATAATAAGATGATGCAAACCAGTTGCAACATAAAATTCATTCCACAAATGGGCACATTTACACTACTGAATGCGTCCTGTAGTGAAACATCTATTTGTGGAAATAAGATGCATTTTTTAACACGGGTGATAGAGAAATTGCTATATGACTATGTGAATGCCAGGTAACGAAACTTTCGATTTGATAGTAACGTAACAGGGATCCAATAGACATATTTCTTTACGGAATACTCTCCACTGAAATGCTGCAAAACATGCCGACCAAGAATCTTACTAGTGTCACCGAAAAAATGTAAACGAGACATTTGAAATTCGTTTATCACTTCCTGTGTCCGCAAGATTGCTGAAGTTCAATACTGCAGATTCAGTATATGGATGACAGTTAGCAATGAACTCTGGAAGTCCTTGATGAGATAGGCAACGCGAAATTTAAATTGTCTGTCGATGAAATTGTCCGCAGGTAGAATTCAATCTCCTGAACATAAATTCAAAAATTAGAATCACGACCGGAATTTCGATAATGATCCGAAGATTACATTAATAATAACGTTTGCTTAGACGTTTATTACTATATCTGATGTACAGTACATAGACAACATAAAAGATTTTTATTGGATTTAGAATGTGGAAGAATGATATGAACTGTAAATTATTAAACTCACCCATATATTCGACCATATTTTTTATAATATTCCAGCTCTATTAAATGCAATGGCTGTGGAAATAAAACAAAAATTTGAAAATATTAACACGGACACAATTACAGGAAATCCTCGTTAATTCGAACTCGGATAGTTCGAAATCCCGTTAGTACGTAACTCTACTATTTGTCCCGGCCGGGGATATAGAGAATTACATGTTAAGGGATTCGGTTAGTTCGAAATACAGCTACTTCGAAATTCGAAGTTAAAATTCTGTCCGAACTGTGATATGCGTGTGTTAACTCGTTCGTTTAGATCTAAGTGCTCCCGTACTAAAAAGAATACCAAGAGCATTCTAAAAGCAAAGCCACGTTCAGTAGACTAGAGTAAAGCATTTTCGGATGTCATCTTACCCATAGAATAAGAGAAAAACTCTTATCTCATAAAATACGGCTGGGTTTCGAGATTGCGAGATTGGGCTACATTTCGAAGAATTCTGCTTTATGTTTTATAAAATCTAATAGCCTGTGATTCTCACCAGACACGTGCTATTTACTTACAGTTTACATTATTATTATAAATTATTAATAAACGAAAATAGCGTCGTATATACGTTGCCGTATTTCGTTTGCTTAATTAATTTAATAAATTACATCAGTTACGTGGCATTTGGCATACTGTACGTACAGAAATGTGTAAATCTAGGATAATACGAATTCATGATTATTTTGTCCATTGAATTTCGAACTAACGAGGATTTCCTTTAATATTAAATTATTATGTTTTAAATATAATAATCAATTATTAAATTTTATAAAATTTATATTTTAAGAATTTTTACATTTATTTTGAATAATAAATACACTTTGACAAAAAATAAAAATCGATGCACCCTGAAAAAATAATTCAATCGCAATAAAATGTCATACGTATTTAAATACCTTTCGATATATAATATGCAAATGATAAATAATTAACACTCAATGAATGAATAGTCTGAGCTACAGAGCATTGGAAGTTCCCATCATAATGATGTATATAATTCTTTCATGTGATTCTTTCTTTGAGGGACCAATCTTCTGGTGGAGTTTGACTGTGATGACCGTTGTTGATTGAGAACAATGCCAATGCCATTGAATTTGTGCCCTCTACAACTGTATGACGGAATTTGAAAGAGAACGTGTCATTAGACTAAAAGAGGGTGGGTGGAAAATCGCCCAACATTTGGGTTTGAGTGATGTGACAATTAGACGATGCTGACATGAATGGATCGTGAAAGGCGAAGTCCAGAGAAAAGAAGGCATTGGACGTCCTAGAGTGAGGACAGAATGAAAAGACAGAGTGATTGAGCTGCTGTAACAGCATCAGATGGTCACATATTGGATGATCGATGATGACA
The DNA here is from genome assembly GCF_000671375.1 of Centruroides sculpturatus. Lineage (NCBI taxonomy): Eukaryota > Metazoa > Arthropoda > Arachnida > Scorpiones > Buthidae > Centruroides > Centruroides sculpturatus. The sequence goes on from NW_019384483.1 coordinate 37,204, forward strand.
AATACCAAAGTGACCACTAGCACCATTACTAGACGACAACACGAGCAGAATCTATGCTAATGACGTCCATTATGCTGGCTGTCATTGACCCACAGGCAACATCAAGAACGATTACAGTAGTGCTGTGCTCGATTAATGTGGAACTGTTCTGATTGAGATGTATTGTCTTCAGTGATGAGTGCTACTTTGAACTGAGCCAAATGACCAATGCAGACCTGCATGGAGACATTCTGGCCATCATCGGAATCCCACTGTTATTGCCGAATGTCAGACGACCCGACAACAGGGAGTTATGGTTCGGTGGACCACTTCGTTTGATAGCAGGACAATCACAGCAAAGCGATATGTTGACATTTTGAGAACTGCAGTGATACTGTTCCTTTTGCAGTACGCAGACACACTTTCTAACAAGACAATGCCCGTACACACAGCACCTCTCAGATGAATGTCTTCATGGTTGTGACATTCTTTCTTGGCAAGCCAGATTGCTTGATCGCTCTTCAATTGAACATATTCAGAGCCTGATAGAGGATAATCCAAAATTTAACATCTTTGTATCGATGTCGGGCTATTATCTATGGCAATTAAATATGTATTATTTTTTCTAAGTCGGAGAAAAATTAATTAATTGTTGGTCAATACGGAAATACAGATGATCGTTTTGTTACTGGATAGACCGATCTTAAATGTTTATTATCGTATTTAAGAAAAATCTGGCATTTGTTTATTATGTAGGCCACTAAATATGAATCTTATAGAAATAAAAGATTAATAAAGTATAAAATTAAACTATTTAGTTAATTTACGTAGTCTGATGTCCCGGTACCCTACTAAATTAGTCGAAATTTATTGTTTTTAATAGAAAAAGAACGGAGAGAAAAAGAAAATAGTATTGTTTAAGACAAATTTACATTCTTGTATGCATTTTTCTTTTCTTTAGTCCCAAGATCGGCCGTCTCAGTATCTAACTTTAGCATCGTCTTAAACAACGATGGCGATCTCACTCGCAATCTGTGGGTCTCGAATTCCACTCGGAAACAAGAAAGAGACCTATTGAAAAACAAGGATGAAAAAATCGAAATCGCTACTAATCGGAATGGACTATCTAGAACGAAAAGAGAAAAAATCTCGTGTCCAAACGACAAGACGGTCGTTTGTTACACCGTCTTTTGCTTCATACGTATATGAAGACCTGCTCGTCGCTACCCGAATGCTCTAAAGTGTCACTGCTCCCTCTATACTTGTGCGTGGTGCTCCCGATATTCTCGATTCGGCTTGATCCAGCATCGGTATCAGCGATCACAACGTTCCGGGGCCGAATTAATCTGTCTATCCACAAAGAATCGTGAACACTACGATCGAGTATGTCCACCACAAGAGACATTTAGACCTATTCGCTCTCGAAACATCCTACTCGAGAGAAGAAACTTTGAAATTATTTTGTAAGCGTTTTTCATGTAACAATTCAAGTGATTGATTGTAAAGGTGATTGATCTCTTTGTGGATGAAATCTACATATGTGATCAAAACCTTTTTTTTGGCCATCCAACAAATTTGGTATTGGGCGGTGACCATGATCTCAATCAAATCTCTTAACAGCAAGTTTAAACAATTTTATCATAAAATTAAAATATGTATATTTTAAATATCAAATACCTTTTTCAACGCTTTGGTTGTTTCCAATACAAAACTGCAAATTCCATTAATTGCACATTGAATTCCTTGTTGTTTCCAGTACTGAAATTTTCTATTCTGATAACTAAAAATATTTATATGAAGAATGAGTTTATATATAGTATACGAAAAATTACAGTGCATTTCATAATGATATGACTACTCACCTTTTCACATATAACTTTGTTAGAAATGATTGATAGAAACAACTAATCAGCTTTTAGCATTAGAAAGTGAGTTTTTAAAGAGCAATTATTAATTGCGACATTAAAAATTGGACCCCAGCAATGTGACAATCATTTTGTAATTTAAAAAATTATGTGACTTCCCATCCAGTCCAGAAATTCGTATATAGTTACTCTGGACCTCTGGCTCCTAAGCTTTTAGTATCTGGTTTACATTTTAATCTACCTAACTCCGTTGTCAGACAGACGACAGACGGCGAGAGTAGGTCCGCAATTGGAAAACTGCAGCCAAATTGCTACATACGACATATAAATATCACTTTGGCTTGAAGAAGGATGAATACAGATTTAGTTTTAGTTGAAAACTAAAAATAAATCTGTATTCTATGAAATGTGGTGTTTCAAAATTATATGACCATTAGAATTAGTTGTTGTGTCGCCTCTAGATTTCTGAACCACAGAAAAAAATGCGATATGGCATTGAGTATACAGGCTTTAGTAATATTTTTGGATCAATCTCCTCTTACACTTCAGATATAGTATTTTCATATACTATCTTGACTAACAAGTAAGATGATCCGAACGTTCTCCGATGGATTCACATCAAGTGAGTTAGTTGGCCTTTGCTGTATGAGCAGATGCGTTATCTTGTTACAGGATCCAAGAAAAACCGCTAACTCGATAAGCATAGCACAACAAAAATTGCCATGTATTATCTTTTGGTAATCCACAGATAAAATCGATTACTAAAATGTTAGCAATCGATTACAATCTGTGTATTAACACTGACTGCCACAATCTTCCCAAGCCGTAATCTGGCCTTTCTTAAATTTCCTTAAAGGTTATCCTCAGCCCATCTTACGCATACAAATATCTGGCAGTTCCACAGTAGAAACGTCATCCAGATGGTTGCTTTTATCTTTGGAGTGCAGTAATTGGCATAATGTACGATGGTAAACAACGAAGCTTTCTCCGCGTCTGTAACGCCTAAACGGGCCAGTTTTCCTTAAAAACATCTCCTGGAAGGCATCCCCCCTAGGCAGATCTCCAAGTGTTGCGTTATCATAACTTAACAAACAATAAACAACGGTGCCAGAAGTTAACCTGTGTGCGCTATCAAGATAACTGTTTTGATTTTTATAACATGAACATATCATTTTTAATACAAAAATACAGTGGTGCCTCGTACTTCAAATTTAATTTATTTCAGAAAGCCGTTCGAACTCTGATTCGTTCGAAGTTCCAATCAGTTATCCCTAGAAATAACGGAAAGTGATCCTAAGAATCCATTCCCAGACCCTAAATTTTAAACTTAAAAATTATGTGTATATGCTATTTTAAGGTAACAATAACACAATTTAATGCCCTAAATAATAAATTAAAACTGAAAAACAATAAATGAAATACGCAAATACTGTATAATGAAATGAAAACTGCATTTACTAATTTCGCGGCTGCCAGATCTGCCACACGTATACCGCTTCAATGCTTCGTGATAGATAAGTTCCTTTTTCATGTCAATCGTCGATATTACAATCTTTTCCTTAGAGCTCTTTGTTTCCACACACTTCTCGGAAGCCATGTAGAGTTTCTCTAACGGGATCCCTGCTGCTTTTTAACCCCGGAAATCCAGCAAATTTCTTAAAATTGCAGGAAGAAATTGTTAAAAATTGACGAATAGCACGCAAAACATCAGAAGTGTAAAGCGAAAAACGAGCTGAAAACATACAAGCATAAAGAAAGAGCGAGAGACGACTTGGCGCTCTACAGATTGTATTTAGCTTCCAGCACATTTTTTTTCTCTGTGCACGCAGTTCGAACTCCGAAGCAAATTTTTTGTCAAATTATGCGTTAGAACTCTCAAGTGTTCAAACTACGAGTACCAATGTACTGAGATAATAGGGTTATTTTTTTTATTTAATTTGTTTATTATACTGATTTTTACTTTTGATTCACGATTAAATATATTATAATCGAAACAATGTATTTGAATTTGACCGTTGTTTAAACCGGTTTATTTGGAAAATCGATGCAGTCATATCATTAAAAACACACTGTTGAAATCTGTAATATAAAATTAAAAAAAAATTGTTAAACTGAATTAATTTCATTTGAGTAATTCATTCCATTTAAATATACTTTAATTGTTCTGCATTATTTAAATAAAGCTTAATATTGAATATATAGAATATATCCTAATAAAATTCGTTGATAAATGATATAAATTAAAATAACTGAAGAATGAGAATGATTGTTTGAATTTAAAACATAGAAAAACAAATAAAATATATTTAAAATTACTAAACTTCAAGTTATTAAATTTTTTCTTTCAAATTTTTGTAAATCTCCAATTAATAATTTAGATTACTTATTAATGAAGCTTTGTTCTGGAAATAGAAAACGTTTAGCTGCTTTAAACAATCTTTGATTTCTTAATCGAAATTATTTATTGAATGTAAAATCTTATAATTAATGAAAAATTTAGTTAATATGAATGTAATAAATGAAACAAACGAGTTCACAATAAATCGAAATTCAATTTTTGTACTGTATTGTTTTATATTTTAGAATTAAACTGACGGTAATGAGCCGATTCTACTGAACCGAATCGAATGAAACTCGGTACACATGCAACACATATTATGGGAAAAAGATTTACGGAAAACTTAGTTTAAATTTTCACCACCAGAGAATATGATGACGGAAATATGGAGGAGAAATGATGACAATTATAAGACAGGTGGATAAAATTTTATTGGAAGAATAAAAATACATTTTACACATTTAGAGTATGTGTTCAATGTAGGATCCTACGCTATCGACCACGTATTGCAATTGTAAAACTGCGTTATCAAACGCCGCACTTAACATTTCAGGTGAAATCTGGGAGACATGTGGCACATCTTCAGTTCCAATACGGAGTGCACACGCCCGATAAATACGATACAAATAACCACACAGTCAGAAACTAATTTAATTACAGTAGAGCCTCGATTATCCGACCCGATTAACTGACACCTCGGTTAACCGACCGTCCTAGTCGGCAAATTCTAGTCCGCTAGTGATGTGGCGCTACAATATTTGGCAATGTCTTGGCTACTTTAATATTATTTTTACGTGTTTTAGCTGGCAACATTCATTCGACCATGAAAGGGAGCCAGTATTTAAACGAGGCTTAATTTTCTAATTTTTAACGATACAATAGCGACGATTATTATTTTAAAAGATTTTTGTTAGGCTTAACATCGATGAAAATTCAACGCGAAGTAGGTTAATAGCGATATACTAATATACTAATTACATGGGATATACTAATATACTATACTAATAATGGATTTTTTCATACTTTCGGTTATCCGACTTTTCAATTATCCGACCAACCCCAGTCCCCAACTGAGTCGGATAATCGAGGCTCTACTTTATTCCTAAAAATTTATGGAACATTTTCATTTCGTTCAAATACAAATCCAGATAAAAAGTTCTGTTCTGTGAAAAGCCGTATTCGTAAATATACAAAATGAACTAGTTAGCAGTTCAGACTCGGACAACCCAGCTCTAACACATTTCATTGAATTAATCTATGATAAAATTAGATAAATAAATCTCAAGATTCTATTCTAGATATTACTGTACTTCATAAATATGATAAAATACAAATTCTCAAAGTTCAATGTCACCAATTTGTATTCTGTTTTTATTAGTTAGTTATAATGTTACTATTATTTTATAATGGTTAGCAATAACTAAAATCAATTACAATTATATAAAATAAGTTTTATTTTTATAACTTAAAAATTATTATTTAAATATCCAATTGTAAAATAATTATTTTTAATTTTATTTTTACAAAATTGATCGAATTATACATAAAAGTAGCTCTAGTTAAAGCCTTCGAATATTATGGATACAATACAATTTTAGTCTTCTTACGTAATTAATCATTGTTTATTCAATGACGTAATTCAATATTTTTAAGAAAGCAGATGGCATTGAGCAGGATGTAATTTATCAATGCTATTTTTTTAATTAAATAATCATTTGGTCACGAGATAACTCACTATGACTAATATTTAAATTGTGTTAACATATAATTTTCATTACTATTAACTTATTTCTATTGATGGGCTAATTATTTATCTGATCATTTATATATTGGCAAAATTATTCATTTTATAAGCTGCTAATAACAATATTTAAATTAGTCAGTTTTGGCGAAAATACAAATATAACATTTTCTTTATTATTTAATTCACATTGAATAAATTAAACAATAAGAATTGTAATTAAATATTAATTGATTCGATAAAAAGACTTTTTAAATAATAGACATTGTTGTAGATAATAACGTATACTTACATAAGGCATAACAGCAATACACTTGCAATAAGTGTAATCCATGTGGAAGGAATGAACTGATTTAACTCCATGGTTTAAGTACAACAATCAACTAGTAACACAGCTACGTAAAGGTCACTATTTATAGAGGAGAGGATGCTAGCACTGCCATCTATGAATTACAACAGTTACTATATCTTGAGTTCGATAAATATTGTAGCCCATAGTCGAGGCTACGAAAGTGGACCGGAACCACACAAACATTTATAAAATTATTTTAGAAAAGACTCGACTCCCAAAGGAACATCGAAGAACCTTTCTCTTAGGACTCTCTCTTGCGGTAAGAAAAGGAAACCTGAAGATTTTGTCTCCGCAGACAGATCTAAGAATATTGTTGTTGTAAGCTATATTTTTAAGTTACAATAAATCGGGATAAAATTTATGTAACTGAAGAGATGTCCCCACTTACGATTCGGAATTACTCGGATATCCTGTCATGACGCGCGGATCGGCGACGTCACAATTGTACAAATACACTCATTGCTATAAAAATTAGTTCGCCAAGAAAGAATTGTCGTATCGCTGCTAATCATGGCATGTAGATCAGAATCTCAAGCAGATATAGAAATGATTAGAGTTACAGCATGATGGCTCATTGTGTAATGCTAGCACAGGGCGTTAAAGTGCGTCCTCCTTGGCCTATAAAGAGCACGCAAAAGCTAGAATCTTCTTTAATTTGTAGTTTTTCCTGCAATAAATGATCCTTTTGCTTTCATTTTGTAATCACTTACGTATATCACCGTTTCACTCACACATTTACAATTTTGTTCTATTTCGTTCAACTCCTTAATGCGCTAATTTTTATGGCAATGAGTGTAAACACAATTTCTTTTCGTTTTGTATAGTATATTAATTAAAAAGTGAATTATATTTTATCTGTTTATGTTAGAAAAGCTAATAATTGAATAAAATATGTAAGAATACAGGTTCGTTCACATATATGTTTATTTTATTTTTAACATAAATAGAAATCTTAATATAGACACTAACCTTGAAATTCATTTGTTCATAATAAACATATTCTAAACGTAAAAATCATTTTATCGTCGATTTCTGTTTCCAGAAAAATCTAAAAGTAATTCATCTCTAATTTAATTTCTCGCTGATAAAAAAATGTAACGTGTGATCGGAATAAAAGTAACAGCAAAATATTTAACCAGTTGAACTCTGTCATTTACAATAGAAAAATATAATTTTAATGTTAATGCAATTATTCGTCCGTGTTATTCAAAATGAAAGAGATAAATTTAATTATAAAATTGAAATGAAGAGTAAATTATAGCTAAAACGGTCGATATAGCTATAATTTACTCTTCATATAACATTAAACGTGTGATCTTCGTAAAATCGTTTAAAACATTCGAAGCAAATGTAATGCATTAGTGAAGAATATTAGTGCAAGCCTTTTCATAGAATTTTACAAAATTATGTAACACGTAAAATCATTATTATAATCACGAAAATAATGGACATTGAACATTAAAATTTTGCAGAGTTGTATAATGTAAGCTATATAATTTTAGTTATACTTACTAATGTTATATAGTATGAAATTACAATCCTTAACAACATAATCACGGAATTTGTTTTTTACTTGTTTTGCATATAATATAATAGTGAAAAAAGGTAATAGTCACAAATATGATTATAGTTATAGTTATGTGTATTAATAACGATGTGCAATATTTACATATATTTATATGTTATAATATACGTAAATATTAAAGGATAATAAATAAGCTGTAATATTTAAAATAATAAATGTAATAAGTATAATTGTAAATATTTTCTCTTTTCTATTATTTTAACGATTATATTTAAAATTTAAAGAGTTTAAACTGAATAGTTGCTTATTTAAAGTAAGTGTCGCGATTCTTCATCCATGCACACATAATTATACGGCTTTCTATATCAGGTGAAAACCATTCTAGTCTTGATTCATGATCCATATCCTTTTCAGTATTTTCACAATCAAATTATTCAAAGTGTAAAGTGCCATGAAAATAAAATTTATTGATATTCCAAAGTATTGTTTTTTTTTAATATTACACTAAAAAGAAGGTTATGTAACAGAGTATAAATAGCATAATAGCAAGTAAAATAAACACACGCCTAAACTTACTGCTGGTCTGTGACTTGAGTTGAGCGAAGTTAAATGCACTGTGAGTCATTTTAAAATTCAATATCTTTTATATTTTGTACACTTTTTGTACTAGCACATATTGGAAAGTATTATTTGTCGCGTGTAATTTCATTATAGAGAAATTATTTTTAATTGAAATTATTAACAAAACATCGTTATATCTTTGCTTTTCGAATATATTTTTTTCTGTTTTTGATGAATATTAATCTGGAAACTTAATTTTCTGAATAATAATTCAACAAAGATCGTACTGTGGTTTATCTTTTTATTAGTATACTGTACCTAGTAAATCGTATAGTTAAATATTATATAATTTATAACCTTAACCGGTATAACCATAAAAATATTTGTTAATAAAAAATGAAATTATTTTGAAAATCAGTATTTTCGCTGGACTGAGAAATAAAAAACATCTTTTAGAATTTTTCATTTAAGAAAACTATGATTATTTCAAATTCTAATTTCATTATTAATATTAAACAACATTGATATTGTTTTTCTTAAGTTTCTACAAGTTTTTGAAACATTAAACATAATTTAAAGTATTTATTTTGCTATATATAAAACCCTGTCAATAGTCTAATTACTTCAATGATTTTAAAAATTCATTTTACAATATTTAACATTTTTAAATAGCCTATCTGATTTATCACTTAAAAATTATTAAATTTAAATTAATGGCTACAGTTTATTATTAATCTGTTAATATAGTACGCGTAAAGAAATAATATCTTTTAAAAACAATTAAAAAAGTGTAAAAACAAAATACTTTTAGTTCATTTTAAAAATATATATTAAGAGATAATTTTATAAAAAAAAAAAACGTTAAAATTATCAATATAAATGAAATGTTATATAATTTGACATTAAAAATAGAAATTGTCATAATAAATGCTATAATAAATTTACACAACTTAAGAATTATTATATTTGTGGTTTAGGAAATTATTATTTATATAATTAAATTTAAAAATTAAAGAAAGAAAAACTAAAAATTAAAAAAAGTTATGAACTAAATAGTAAATTAGAATACTTAATCCAAAAGAAACTTTTTGAAAAATAAGGTTATTATGAACATTTTTCTACTTCAAATTAGTGGTGACTTGCCCCTGGGCATCATACTTTTTCTGATAAAAACAGTCATGCCGGTTATCCATGTACAGTAGACCCCCTATAACGCTTAGATACGTTCCACGTTATTCGAATTTTACGTTGTAGGAATCCTTAAATACATGAGCCAATCGTAGCCCGACACGTGTGAAGTTTACGGACTAAGGCTGTTTGAAAGGTTTTCTTCTATAAAATTAACCGATTCTAGACTAATTCGACTCAACATTTCCAAAACACGTATAATTTTTTGGGAATAATCCGTATAAACTATGCTATTGTAAGATAGCAGAAATTCCTATATTAGAAATAGTCTTTAATAATAACATTTCGCGAATTACGCAACAATTGTTGTTCTTAGCTACCTGAGAAAGTCTCCCGTTACATTTTCTCGAAAGCAACATGACGCTTTCTCGTGAACTGTTAGGCCAGGAACACACATGCGTAAAATTGTGTGGCAGAAAACTGAATCAGAAATCAGCTTTCAGTTCAGTTTCTGTTTTACGCTTTTATGCCAGAACACACATACGTAAAAATTCTGGCCGAATAGAAAACACCACTGCCACCAACAGTACTAATTTTATTAATTTTTTCCTCTCATATAGGCTATCTATTCCTTTGTACCTTCCATTTTTTCTACACTTCCTCTGCTATAATATAGAAAATTTAAATTAATAGACTCGTATTCCAAATTCAAATAAAGAACGTGTGATATAAATACTAGGCCTATATATCGATTCTACTAGACTTACCTGTTATTTGAAATTTAACACCTGTAGCCATCCATAAACGTTGTTTAAATACAGTGTCTTTATACATGACACTGATTTGGTCGAACGGATTCAATAAACTCCTCTATTTCATTTATTTTTCGTTTTTTCGAGACCATCACAATTGTAGGGTTAACCCTCATTGCCGCCATTGTTAGAATAAAAACCACGTGTCTACTTCGACGTCACAGGAAAGACTTCTCTTTATTGGAGGAATTTTGGCGTAAAAATTTTTCGGCGTAAAAAGTAGAGACATGCTCTACTCTATTTTCAGTTTTGTTTCAGCCAAAATTTCAGAAAAATTTTTACNAATTTGTTTTCTGATTGGCTCCCTCGTCTGTTTCTAAGCGAAAAACGATTCCTTTTCGAGTCACGAGAAAGATCCGCCTTGAAGAATCTACTTGACACCATCCGTTATTCTGGCTGCAAAATGTTGATGGAACTTTGAAACTTGCGCTCATATTTTCCACCATTGTTGTCTAGTCTGTGACGTTTTTTGAAATTTAACGACACGACGCGATGTCCTTTTTCGTCATTAATCTTTCCTCTTTTCCAAATTTCTATGTTCTAATTATATGCATATGAACGACTTTTCAAAGGTCCATCTCTACTGGAGATCGTTTGTTTACAATTATTAATTAATCATTTAAAATTATTACGTTCTGTTTACATCAATAAAGTTTTTTTTTTCTCTTGTCGCGGTTTCATATGACTAACACAACTAATTCGATTTTTGATCGGTTTTTAACAATAGACGATTTTTTCTAGTTTCTGTTTTAATAAATTTCTAATAATAATATTTAATTTCGACTCATTTTTGGGTCCTCACATCAATCCTGACAGGGTACCAAAGAGGTGCCGATCCGGAAGGTCACACTATAAACAAAAAATTGTAGGATTACTTACCGAGTGTGCACCGTTCGACTACGCCGTTGCTTACCCTTGTTTTCGTCGCGGAGCAGCGCACCAAACGGCGGCCGCGTTTTCTGATAAATTATTTTTCTGCGAAAAATTCGCTGAACTTTGGAGACATCATGAATAGAAATAATTTTTATGACCGTTGAATAAGAAATGTTTCTTTCACAAGAAATGTATAAAATTAGTGCTGTATTAGACTTACGATACCTAATTTATATACTGTACAGACGATAGTAAACTCAATTTACCCGCCTAAACTCTCCGTAGCGTGGCGCTGGACGGCGGAAAATAGTTCGGCTGCTCGTCCACTATTGGTCCAGATTCGACCAATCTTGTCGCGACACGAGTCGGCGACGACGTTTTACGAGTGTCTTTATACGAATATTCCCGCAATTTTTTCGCTACGTTATAGGAATTTTCGTTATAGGAACGTACGTTATAGGGGGGTCGACTGTAATCCTACTTTGGAAAATATTTTTGAATTAAAATCACGTGACTTCCGTTCTAGTGCTGAAGTTCTTTTATAGTTCATCTGCACGTAATTTTTTAATATTTGGCCTCGTTTTTCATCCATTTAACACCGTTCTCGAGATTAAAGAAAAACAGTCAGACAACGAAACAGACGGACGACAGCGGGAATTTATAGGTCTAAAATTTTTCAAATTGCAACCCAACAAAACAGACAAAAATTCTGTAATATTTTTAATGATTGAATTATTTTAAAAACAACTTCAAATAAATATAAAGATTGACTAATAGTTATTACTAAAATAGGTAAGCAAGAATTAAATACTTAAAAAATAACATGTTTAAATACTGAAACATAAATTATCATTAAATCTAACAATTATGGAAGCAGGTTATAATAATAATTAATCTCGAGAACGGAGTTAGATGAGTGAAAATCGAAACCAGCTGAAAAGCTTATTTTCAATTTAAAATTAAGATATAATTATTAACTGCAGTCCAGGTATTGTGACGATGTCACAATAAGTACGAAACTGCTTGTTTTAAATAAAATTGTATTGATAATTCATAGACAATTTTCCACATTAAGTTCGGTACTAATTAATTAAAAATTTTATACCAAATTTACTTTTTCAAATCATTTTTATTACAAGCATTGTAAAAAACATTAAATTCATTAATTTTCACATTGTTATGTGACATTATTATTTTATTTTCTTTTTTCGAATTTGATCATAACTTTTTTCGGGTTAAGAATACCTTGGCCGGCAAAATACTCCAGAGGCAACTAGGAAAAAAAAAAGTAAAGATGATATAGAATTTTTAATTTTTAATTTAGAATTTAATTATAGAATTTAATTTTTTATTTAAAAAACTATTATTAATATCTGAAAAGTTGAAAAGTTTGGTTTAGATTATTTTTAATTTAGAGTAAATTATTTATTCACATATTATATCAATATCATAATTTTTATATATATGTTACCGCTAAAGCTCGAAATCCGTTAATGTGCGCATTACCTAGCTAATCTGCAGATTAACTAGGGTGATCCGTTAAAGCCGCGAAAATTATTCCATTTCTCAAATTACCTAGGTAATGTTCAGATTATCTAGGTAATCTGCAAATTACCTACTAGGCACTCGGTAAAGTAAAAATAAGATTTTTGCTGGAACAACAGCAACGTTTCTGTACGCTTAAATTAACATAATGTTATTTATTTAATTTTCAATATCTAAAGAATCAAGTTAATACAATCAACAAATTAGTTGATTGAATCAATCATCAATCAATTAAAAAAACTTTAATACAAAAATCAAACGGTTTAAAATATTACTACAATTAGGGAAATGAATTTGCAAAACATATGATAAAATTGTACTTACTTATTAGTGCAATCTAAAGATTGGTGACACTTTGAATTACGTAGCAATTGGTTTTTGCGACAAGCACGCCTATTTGTGGTACATTTAGATTTGCAGTCACATTTTCTGAAACCCTGCCCAGTACCAAGGGATTGTTTTATTGCTGTTTGACGTAAAGATATTTCTACAGCAGGGACATCCATCTTCTTTCGTTAAAAATCTCTCTTTGCAAACACTGAATTCAGATTTTGCATACAATTGTTTTAAAATACCTGTTTTAGTATCAAGTTTATAAAAGCCATCCTCTGTTTTACTAAGAACCACAGCTAAAATTGAACGTGCATCAGTTTTTGCTCTGTCTTCTTCGGGTACTTTAATTCTCACAGCGAAACCTTCATCGACGTTTGGGTGCTTTGCATTAGAAACTGCTAACATTTTCTTTGCTTGCTTTTCTAAACATTTCTTGGCTTCATCACGCTGTATTTTCTGATCCATATTCTTTTTACAGATGATGCACAATACATTCTTACCATACCCTTCCTCTTTAGGATCTACTTCACCACAAACTGCGTGAACAAACATATTACACGATTTACACTTGTGAGCACTTGATGCTGCTTTTGAGCAAACAATACAGACTATGTCTTGTATAGTGCTCTTTACAGGCTCCGTACGAAACTGTGATGGCGATTCTGCTGAAGTTGAGAGTAACTCAGTGATGACTTCTTCAACTTGCAGAGGCGATTCCTTGGAGGTGCAGGGTAACTGAATATTCTTCGTGACTGCATCATCAATCAACGGTATAGAAGGCAGTTTAAGATTACTATCGGTAAATTCTTGTATTTCTATAGGTGATTCTGTAGAAGCGGGGGATAACGGAATGTCCTCTTGAGTAAGATTTGACTGTGATCTCATAATCACAGTCTCTTGTGAATCTTCTAATTTTTCAAGGTCTTCTTCAGTTTTTATCGAATGTCAAACAATTCTCCGGCATGGACAAACTTTTTCAAACCTTTCTCGCGCATCTGACAACGGCTCAATGAGTTTTTCACAGCCTCGTACAGTCAACACATCACACCTTTGAATTATTTGATAATCTCGAGATGATTCTTTCTTCTTGGAAACTTTTATTTGCTTTACATCTTCAATTATGGAATCATACTTTGGTTTGTTATTAAAACACTACGTATTATATTTTAAATCTTCGCTAAAGAGGTTTGCGAAGAATCTTTTCTTGATTTTACTCACCAATTCGGTGCTTGCTTGCATTCTAGGATTTAAATTTATCTACGTAAAAAGAAGGAGTGGGGAAAGGAAGTGAAAGAAACAAACTTTTGAACTTTAACGATACGGAAGCCGTTAATGTGCAGATTACCTAGATACTCTGCAAATTACCTAGGTAATTTGAGAAATTGAACAATTTTCGCAGCTTTAACGGATCACCCTAGTTAATCTGCAGATTAGCTAGGTAATGTACACATTAACGGATTTCGAGCTTTAGCGGTAACATATATATAAAGAGTATATGAACATAAATAAACAAAGCTGTATTTAATAATAAATTTATTAATTTACTGCAGAAATGTACAGTACCATAATAATTGCATGTTTTTATTATTTATGAACAAATTAAACAAACATATTAGCCTAATTAGGAAAAATAAAATATTTACCTTCGTTTCTTCTGTAGCTTCCACTCGAAGATCGCGAAAGATATAAACGAGACACATTTTTATTACCATTAAAGCAAATCTCATTCCAATACAGTTTCTTGGGCCTTCCCCAAATGGAAGATAAGTGAATGGAATAATTGAACTTCGATTTTCTGGCAAGAATCTGAAATATCATTAATGTGAAATTTCATAATAATTCGTGTCATATAATAAATTAAATAATTACACTGAAAAATTAATCAAAATTTGAATTGACTCGCCCTTGTAAGTAATTTTTCAGTAAACAGTATCGAAATTCACATTTAAAAAGCATGTTATTGACTGAATATTCCAACAACTTCAAATAAAAGAATTTAATGTCAAGGAAACAGACTAGGACAGATCATATCACAGGTTGACAGAAAACAGGAAAGAGTTGTTGCTTGATATCTATATTATTTTCTACAGATCATCAAAACGAGACAAAATTATGCTTTAATCACGTTTTCAATGACTAAATTCAAATTTATATAACTTCTATTACAGTATATTATTTAGAATTATTGAATATTTTGTTGTTAAATAAAAATCAGTTACCTGTCAGGATCAAACTTTTCCGGATTTGGGAAAAATTCCTTATCATGATGCATTGCATAGATAGGAACTACAATATTCATTCCTTTTGGTATTTTAATACCTAGCTCTGGTAATTCATATTCTTCAGTGCATTCTCTGAATAATCTAATTTATTAATAAAACTAAATGAATAAATGTAGTTTATTTAATTAGTTTAATATTACAATTCTTTTAATAGTGGGATATTTATTAAAATTAAGTTTAAATATATATTTGATGATGTTAACAGTAACTATCATTTTAAATTATCACGAATTTAATAAAACATTTTACTTTTATTTATAATTCAAACAAACAAAAGTATTTTTTCATATTAACTGTAATTTTTGTTATTATAC
Source organism: Centruroides sculpturatus (assembly GCF_000671375.1). Taxonomy (NCBI): domain Eukaryota; kingdom Metazoa; phylum Arthropoda; class Arachnida; order Scorpiones; family Buthidae; genus Centruroides; species Centruroides sculpturatus. Next base: position 52,852 of record NW_019384483.1, read on the forward strand.
TTTATCGAAATTTCGAGACATTCAGAAAAGGGAAAGGTAACAGTAGTTAATAAAAGCAAATATATGATTTTACTAATCTATTTTAATAAATAACTGCATTAAAACATATAAATATATTCAAAATAATATAACAATATATTTTTATTTTTTTATTTATTTACAAAATCAAAATTTACAGTTTCTGTTGACTGCATTTGTATATCAATAAATATTGCTATATTTAAAGCAGTAAAATAAAATAGTGTTAGAAAGATAAATAAAAAGTAAAAAATTCTTTAGCTTACTGAATCAATGCTGGTGTTTTTCTCAGTGTCTCGTTGATAACCGCATCCATATATTGCATTTTATTAAGCACGTCAAAAGTCATCTCATCCTAAATAATTTCATTTAAAATTAAAAATAGGCCTAAAGTTTTATTCTCAAGTAATTTGTAAAAATTTAATTAAATATGAGACATTTAATTTTCTGAATTCCAAATTCATCTATACTAATATTATAAAGAGGTAATGTTTGTTTGTATGTTAGTTTGTATGCAGCAGATAATCTCCGAAACTACTCATCCGATTTCAAAAATTCTTTCGCCAATATTTAGAATGGAACTTCAGGGTGGACATAGGCTGTATATTATTCCGTTAAACATGGGAGATGAACAGTTCTTTACGGTAAGCCTTCCCCGTAAGGCTTACTGTAAAGAACCCTGCTTCTATTTATACTATTTTAGATGCGGTTTTTTGCGTTTTTTGATAGCGTTTTAATAGAGTTCGTCAAGAGAATGTACACTAAAAAGGGATTTTTCGAAAAATTTTCCCCCACGGGGGAAGTGTTATACATTTATAATAGATATATTTTGAGCCACAACAAGGCGTTGCGGGGTCTGCTAGTAAACTAATAAAGTGTAAGTTTGATAATCTTAATAAAATGTATCATTAAATTCAAGTAAATTTTGAAATAGCATTAATTCGTCTTAATTGATCTTACATTCGTCTTCCAGATTTTGTCTACTTCTTCAATTAATTTATTCTGATATTCCGGATATAAGGCCATGTGATATAAGACGAAAGCTAATGCGTTTGTGGTCGTCTCATTTCCGGCAAAAAGAAACCCAGTGCATTGAGCCATCATTTCTTCGGAGTTCATTGCTGAAATTAAACTTAAGTTAAAGAAATAAAACTTTTAAAAATCTAATCGATAACATACTTTTATGTTTCGGCAATATTTTTAAATTTGACATTTCTTCTTCGTTGGCTTCTTCTGGAGAAATTTCCAAAACGCCTTTTTGTGCATCCAATAATAATTGAAGAAAATCGTAGGCTTTCTGTAAATACGAGTATAACGTTTTAATAAGTGAATATAATTATTATTTAAAATGAAAAAATGAGATAGCTAATTTAATTTATATATTTGATAGGCAGAAATATAGTGAGTAGAGTAATTCCTTATCCGAGGATTGAAAATATTTAATAAAAAAGAATTAAAAAATTAAAAACTCATAAATTTGAATTCATAAATTTTGCAGGTGTGTGTGTATACCTAGGCAGCGTCATAAATCCTCCTGATTTTAATTATTTTCCCAGTCTCCCACTTACCATTTCATCATCCACAGTCGTGACATCGCTATAAACACTATATAGTGTTTTTTTTTAAAAGATGGACTGACGGATTTACTGACACATTAGTAAAAAATACGTAGAAAGACTAAAATGTCTTCACTATTCTATTTTTAAATGAATCTGTATTAAAACTACATGAATATGCTGAAAACGTACAGTATATGATATAGGGTTTGGAGTTATTCCTAATTGAAAAAATCCGTGGATAGACTTGGAATCTATGTCCACAGATACGAGGGAATAATGTACTGTATTGTATATATGAAATAGGCTACCATATTAGAATTATGTTAATATAAAAATTTAAAATTTTAAATCAAATGATAAATGCAAAATTTTTAAAAATAATTTAATAGAATTAATTAATTAAAATTATTTTTACATTAAAATTTAATAATTTGTTATTCACCATTTTTTCCTTTTCTCTTTGATCAATAACATGTAAAATGAAATTCTTGTAATAGCTGAATGACTCATCGATAGATTTTACCTTTATCAATTTTGTTAAAATTGGAAACAGAACTAAATGAAAAAAAAAATGAAATGAAAATAATACTTGAATCCAATATAATTGTAAATTAACTAGTAATAAATAACTATGAACCTGCTGGTCTTATTGTTATGTTTACAGATTCATCACACACCTTTCCGATTTTTATTCGTTAACTCACGATGTCCCGGAATGCACTTTAGCTTATTCAACAGTTCTCTTTCATGTTGTCGAAATGTTTATGTGTAACCCGGATGAAGAAGGCTGTTGAATAAGCCGAAATGCATTCCATGACATCGTGCGTTAATGAATAAAAATCAGAAAGGTGTGTGATGAATCTGTAAACATAACAATAAGACCAGCAGGCTTATAGTTATTTATTATTAATTAATAGATAATAAGCTTATATCGAATAATTATAAATTATTTTAATAAGATAAATATGATATTTAATGCAACAAATAAACTACCCATTAAATATTATTACATTCAAACTTAAAATATATCAAAATAAATTGTATATACATAATGTATAAAGTAAACTCAGCTAAAATGAATCACTATGTTGTCTTTGACCCATTATTTCCAGATAACTGCTGCAATTAAACTAATATTGTGATGTATGGTGCAAAAATGATACTTGAGCATCTTTACAAGAGCATCTTTATTAATCTATATTAGTTTCAGCGTAAAACGCCGTAATGTCCACGAACACTAACAGCTGAAATCTAATTGGGCTGCAATTTACAATTTGAAAAAATTGTAAATCTATAAATTAGCACTATCGCTCGTTCGTTCGTCTATCTTTCCTTAATCTCTAGAAGTTAGATAGAGGCCAGATGTGATACGCACGGGGCCAATAGGCCCCGTGCGTTCCACAACCTCGTGCGTATATACGAACCTCGATGAAAACTGGAAGTCCTGTTATTTCAATTCAAAAATTTCCCCTAAAAATGTTAGATAGATGACCGGCACGACTGTATTGCTAAAGGAAAAGTACAGAGGCAAGCTGCTACTAAGTTGAGGTGGAGAACATATATTTTAAATTAAATAAATTAAAAATATGATTGAAAATTGCAGCCCGCGTTGTGACGATGTCACAATAAATAATTGCTCGTTTCTATAGTAGCTTCTGTCACAGTAAGAAGTATCGGCTTTATATACATGTAATATATACCTGCTTTTATATCATCGAGACACTAAATTTTCGAATTGGGAAAAATTGCAAATAATAGTTTTTTATATTAAGAAGAAACTCTCACTAAATACATACATTTACATAACTCGATAGAAAAATAATAATTTTCGAAAGAGCAATATACTAATCTGTCCGTAATTAGGCGAAATCATTCAGTTAAATTGCGGGATTCATCCTTTCTGTTTTGTATAATGGGTCGTATTTTCTGCCACGCCGTATGTTCAAAGTAAAATCCTTCCGATCATTCGTGCCATCTGTTCGATCGTTTTTGCAACGAGTTTGCCCGTTCGTGCAATCTGTCCATTACTTTTTCCTACGTCAAACATTTGTGTGAAATTAATCCGCAAATAGTTGCAAAGTGTTTCTGTATTCGTGATACGCATATGTTTATTTGTGAAAACTCTCCGCTAAACTATGCCAGGGAGTGTAAAACAGTATGTAAATAGCATGTGGTGCTAACTGTTATATTTCATTAAAAACTTGTTATATTTTTAATTATTATAAAATGGCAAAAAGCTTAATTTTGAAGGCAGAGATGAGTTTTATAAAAAAAAATTGTAAATGCTAATAACGAGTAAAATTGTCCTTCTCGAGATTTGACACACGACCCCCTTTTATCTCTTCACCCATCGACCTGTAACCACCAAAATTTTATAGAATCAATCCCTCTAATAAACACATTTCCCTGCAAAATTTCAGAAATTTTTGACAGAAAGCACAGGCGTTATTAATCCTCAAACAGGGTGAAAAAATCCTAATCCCTCCACATACACTAACATCTATACAGAAAAAATTCCGAATTTTTTGTTTTGCATTTTTTCACGTTTCAAGCGCCCGAGTTCAAAAATATAAAAATCTTGGGATCATTTTTTGACCGATCGCCATATTTTTCTTCTGTTATATACGAGTATAACAGAGCCGGGAAAGTAAAAATATTTCTCAAATTATTACCGAAACTACAAAGAAATTTTATTAAAAAGTTAAAAAAATTTTTGAAGATATAATCGGAACCTTATCTATACTGATTTTAACAGGTCAGATTTTACTCGGAATACAACTTTATTCTTATTTATTTTAATTACAGTTATGCATTTTGGACCAGCAAACCCTCTTCAGACTAAAAAAAAAAAATAACAGAGTTTTCATTATTATTATAAACATATGACAAAATGAATTTACATTATGTTTTAAACTGTTCAAATCAATACAGATAAGATTCCGATGAGTAGGCCTTAAAAGAATTTTGAAACTTTTAATAAAATTAGGTAAATGCACACAAAGTGATTGATTTATTTTTATATGAAACGATTATGTTATATATAACTATTTCGTATAAAAACATTTTTTAACATTTTAAATGGTATAAAAATTTTTATATTTACATAAAATCATTTCTGAAAACGAAATATCTCTATTCGTTGCTTTTCGAGCCATGGTAAGAAATTCATTATTTGGATCTTCTAAACAACATAACTTCGTTCCAAATGCTGCTGAAGCCATTACATCGATGGTGAAACAATTCATGTATCTAAAAAGTTGAAAATATTATTATTGTCGTGAAACATTAAATAAATAAATACTTTCTTCGAAATTTTAGATATTATTGTAATATTAAATTAATTAATTTAACGTAATTTCATTGTTCGAAATGCTAGAAGGAAAAAATATTTATATAAAAAACCAAAACTAAATATATACAAGAATTATAAATAATACAAAATCAGTACATAAACAAAAGGTCGTTTAATATTCATATCTTCAAAAAACGTTATCTTTTTCTATTCCATTTATTTAATTATCTACTTTTAAAATAAATTTTACTTTTTAATAATTGTATGTAGGTGTGAGGATCCGAATTCGGAGTGTGTTTATATCATTTCACATTGTAGCTATACTTTCGTTCAATAACTGTCAACTTTTACACCTGGGAGTTAAACATCTGCTAAGTTCTCAGGCCTAATAAAGACGCTTTCTCATCACCTTTCGACCTAGTATCGCGATTTTAACAATTCAACATTAGACAAGAACAACAAAGTGAGTCAGTCGTCGCCAGTTCTTCCATCGGATTACTTCTACGTAATATCTGTGTTCCTTGGGATACTTCTTCGCTTGTGAATATCAAGAATCGTCTAATATCAAGAATCGCCTAATATCAAAGGAAAAGAACTATTGGACTTAACACTACCTTCCCGAACTTTCTGTCTTACCGACTGGATCCAGATCAAGATATCAAAAAAGGTATTTATCGCCACGCGTATGAATTGTAAACTCTCTCTCTCGAGAACGCTCAGTTAACTTTACTATCGAACTTTACTATCAACATATTGTAAGATATGTATTCCCTATTACCCATTAAACATTTGATTTGTTACGTTAATCCAGTCTACGAAGGAATCACTTCCGGTGCGCTGTCTCCCTTTCTATCTCGACTCTGATCACTCCGTTACGCTACCGCTCGCGTGACCTAAATAACGCGGCTTCCGTGTCCGCCTAGACGCGGTAGTGTCATCCTGACAGGGCACCAAAGAGGTGCCGACCCTTCGGTCACATAGGCCTACTGTACTGTACATTTTAATACTTTTAACTCGTGAAAATTTAATTCATATTTTAATTTAAAATTTGATGATAAATTAATTCCATGTGATGATAAATATTTTAATGTTGAATAGGTAAGCTTACACGTGTGTTTGTGCAGAGCTTTGATAGCGGAAGACAAGAAAACTGTTAAGCCTTATTAACGATCATGAATGCCTACCATGATTGTTGTATAATATAATGTTTTCTCTTATATAACTGTGTATCCGCCCTAAATTTCATTAAAATGTGTCCATAAGATTTTCAAAAATTCGACAAAATGTGCAAATTCTATTAAGTTTGAACACCAGCGTATTCAAAACGAGAACCTGCCAAAACGGAAAAAAATAATTCGGTATAGTGCGATTTCAGTTTACACAGATTTTATTCTATTTCAAATGTTTTATTTTGTTCTCAGGTTGATAATATTTTAAATATGATACAGGTAACCCCCGTATAACACGGTAGTTACGTTCCAAAAAATTGCCGTGTTATGCGAATCCGTGTTATACGAAACAAAGAACTAATACGAAAAGGAGGGTTAGGTTCCAAAAATTAAAAAANACGCGGCCGCTCGCGAGACCTACTTTTAAAAATAAACCAACTCGCTGTCGCGGCATCCGTGTCGAACGAGACACGGTGGTGTCAGTCCTGACAAGTCACCAAAGAGGTGCCGATCCTCAGGTCACATAATAAATTTGTTAGCTGCTATTTAATACAGTATTATATTGGCCTAATTCATTACTTAGGTCACTGATATAAAGGTTTGAATAAAGCAGACTTCTTAGGTGAAAAGTAAGTGCTTCAATGGAAAGCATACCACAATACATTACTAGGGAAATCCGTAAACACTAATTGATGCTTTATTAAGTATAAAAGTTTAACATTGGATGCCCTTATGTTAGTAATGAGTAATGATTCAAAAACCTTGTATGTGCAACCATAGACAATGAACTGAATGTCTTGTTGAGGTCGAACTAATAAATTTTAGTTGTTCACACTATTTGTTTCTACTTTTCTCACAAAAGAAATACGTAACTACAGGTATCCCTCGTACACACAACTAGTTACGTTCTGAAAAAGAGCCGTGTTATGCGAATCCGTGCTATACTAAAACAAAAGATCAATGCTAAACTTAGGGTTAGGTTTCAAAAGTTAACAAAAGTCTACTATTTTATTTCGTTACCAAGAGAAATGTTTATTAAAAAACAATCAATAATTTATTTCCAATCAATAATTAAGTAACAATCACAACTAAAAGTACTGTATTACACGTTAATATTAATTTTAGTTAAACGAGAACTTTTTTTACGAACTAGTTTCTGAGCTTTATTGTTGATTATCAGCAACATCATTATTTTTCATTTTTTTTCATAAAATCTGATATCTTCATTTGCTTTCATAATCCTAAAAGACATTTATAAATTTCATTATATGGAGCCACTCATTTCTAAAGTACTCTCTTAAACTTTATGCTTCTTTAAATGGATGTATCTGTATTTAGATAGTAGAGTTCCAATTGTTCGACCAAATTTATCTCTTCTCGTATGCTTTTAAAAATAAAATTTTGAGGTTCAAAGTTTTTATATGTGCTATCATCATCTGAATTAATTTTGTCGATCTCAAATACAATTTCAACCAAATTTGCTTCATCAATTTCTTCTTCTTCCAATAGTTCTTGGATATCTTTAAGATTCATATTCATATCATCAAAACGGATTGAGCCCACCAGTGGCCAAGCGCTTCTATTCACTGTACACTGGGAGTTTGATTGCGGATTTGCTCCTCGCCAATATATTTAAACTTGAAATTTTTTTATCTTTGTGAGAATAAAATCGATAGGCTATTAACTTATTATAATTAACTTAAGATACTTTAAAATTATGTCTGATAATGAATACCTTATAACTTACTTTCTTAACTTATACAAACTTCAACGGATCTGTGGCATATAGGGAGCAAAACATAAAATGTAGAAACTTAAAAATATGATGCTAAAAACTTAGCGTGATTCATTTCATCCCAAACAACCCGACATGGAGAAAAAAAAATTTGTAACTTACCACTCTATTATGAAATGTATTAAAATCTTTAACAAAAATTTTTTTCAGAATATGAGGTTCAGCAATGCAAATAATCGGCTTAATTCCCAAAAATCTCCTACAAAATATTAAAAGAAACGAATTTAAGTCATTCATCGAAATAATACATTATAAAAGTAATTTAAAAATATTAAGATTTTAATTTCAATATTGTTATTACACAGATATATTCAATAAAGTTTTGAAAATTTATCAATGAGATCATTATTTATATTCAACTTCATAATATTGATTCGATGACGAACCTTGAAAATATGAGTTTAATTTAATAAATTCATAAAAGTGTTTGAAATAAATTGAAAGGAAAGATTAGAGAAGACCGTATTACGACGGGAAACTTTACGGTTTATAATCATTTTTTATGAATTGAAGCTGTAAAGAACAAGTTTAGTTATCTTGTTCACTGCTACAGCACTGTCTAATGCCCGACTTTTGATGTTACCATTTCGTCAGTATAGAAAGTTGATTTCCCGAAAAAGCTTAACTTATGAAAAACAATAAATCGTCCATTCACCGAACAGAGAGATACCCGACCGGACATTGGTGTTCCACTTCGGACATAAAGATATGAATCAGGCCAAAATAATTCAAATATCATGAACAATTTGAAAAAGTTTACAAATATTATGATTAATACAATGATTAATTTTAAATAATAAAATAATTTCATAATCTAATAAATGACGCTCATTTGCCAATACAAAAACTTTGAATATACAGTCGACCGCCCTATAACAATGTTGATAATTCCGTTTTATATGAATTCCATGTTGTACGAGTCACTTAGATTTTACAAATAACTGAGCCGTTGATAGCCTGGCACACGTATTTGTAAAATCTAAGTTACTCGTACAACATGGAATTCATATAAAACAGAATTATCAACAGTATTATAGGAGGTCGACTGTATAGTATCCACTTTTCACTTAAAAGCATAAGATACGTACGCTAATAATAAAATGTTTTAATATTTGTCAAGATTAGTAAAACCATTAAAAGAGATATTAAATAAAAAGATTACTGATACTGCATCAAAGATGAAGAAACTACATGTATTGGTACAGAAAAAGGTTTGGCATTTATATCAGTTAAATATTTCTTTTAATCTCTGTTTGTAAATATTTATAAACAATTTTTCCTTGGGAAGAATGCGACAAAAGTTCGCACGAAATCAGAGGCATAATCATTCTGTATTTCTACAGGCAATATTTTGACAATGACATTTTGAAGATCATTATAGTTATTAGGCCTAAATATTAGATCTATAAAACGGCTAAAAATAATACTTGCCAAGGGATAACAATTGTCTGAATAAACTAGAAATAAACTCTAGAAGTCTCTTGATGAAATACACGCACCGCGAAATTTAAATTGTCCGTCGATAGAACTGTCTGCACTTAGAAGTGACTATTCTAAATAAAAATTAAAGAATTAAAATCACGATCGGAACTTCGAAAACGATCCGAAGATTATATTAATGATGGCCTTACAGCGTTTACTTTGACATTTATTACTATTTCTGATATACAAAGATAATAGATTTTTTTCATTCGATTTTATGAATGAAATAGTTATTGTTTTTCAAATTATAGTTGATTATTGTGATGAGACCATAGCCACAATTTTTGTATAAAATGATTTAGAAAATATTTTTAGCATCCTAGAATGGGGAAAAATGATATGATAGAACTGTAAATTATTAAACTCACCCATGTATTCGGCCATATTTTTTGTAATATTCCAGGTCTATGATATGCGTTGACTGTAGAAATAAAACAAAAATTTGAAAATATTTATGATAGAAACACAACATTTAACAGTAAATTATTGTTTTAAAAATAATTATCAATTATTTATTTAAATTTCATAAAATTTATATTTTAACAATTTTTACATTAATATTACAAATAATGTACTGTACATTTATTTTAATTATAAATACACGTATTTATTCAATAGTAGTAGTTTATACTAAAATTAATGAGAAATAATTGTTGAATCCGGACTTCAACTTAATCTAACGTCATATCATCAACATTGTAACTTTCACACCTGGGAGTATATCTCCTTTTAAGTTCTCAGTGTCGATAAAGACGCTTTCACGCGATTTTCTGATCTGCTGTCCCGATTTCATAATAACAAACGGGCAGTAAAGGCAGTCGTCGCCAGTAATCGAAATTTTCCTGTGTCAGTGTCAATCGTACTCTATCGGATTTTCACGTTACCCTCAACTATGCCTACAAGAACTTTCTCGACCCGATCCAGACATGTCCCGAACGATCCAAATCAAGACCATAGACCTCCGAAATCCGAATCAAGAAGCATCACCACCAACGCAGTTATTTCCCGACTCGCGAACATTTGTAAACTCTCTCTCTCGCGACCGCTAGGTAGATAAGCTAAGTCGACATATTGTATCATGTACTGTACACCTTTCGTTGAAATTATACGGTTATTTAGTTATTAACTTTAGTGTCTGAGTACTTTACTTCTGTCGGGCTGTCTCTTCGTCTCCATCCGGAACCCGATCGCTTACTCACGCGGCCGCTCGCGAGACCTACTTTTAAAAATAAACCAACTCGCTGTCGCGGCATCCGTGTCGAACGAGACACGGTGGTGTCAGTCCTGACAAGTCACCAAAGAGGTGCCGATCCTCAGGTCACATAATAAATTTGTTAGCTGCTATTTAATACAGTATTATATTGGCCTAATTCATTACTTAGGTCACTGATATAAAGGTTTGAATAAAGCAGACTTCTTAGGTGAAAAGTAAGTGCTTCAATGGAAAGCATACCACAATACATTACTAGGGAAATCCGTAAACACTAATTGATGCTTTATTAAGTATAAAAGTTTAACATTGGATGCCCTTATGTTAGTAATGAGTAATGATTCAAAAACCTTGTATGTGCAACCATAGACAATGAACTGAATGTCTTGTTGAGGTCGAACTAATAAATTTTAGTTGTTCACACTATTTGTTTCTACTTTTCTCACAAAAGAAATGCGTAACTACAGGTATCCCTCGTACACACAACTAGTTACGTTCTGAAAAAGAGCCGTGTTATGCGAATCCGTGCTATACTAAAACAAAAGATCAATGCTAAACTTAGGGTTAGGTTTCAAAAGTTAACAAAAGTCTACTATTTTATTTCGTTACCAAGAGAAATGTTTATTAAAAAACAATCAATAATTTATTTCCAATCAATAATTAAGTAACAATCACAACTAAAACTACTGTATTACACGTTAATATTAATTTTAGTTAAACGAGAACTTTTTTTACGAACTAGTTTCTGAGCTTTATTGTTGATTATCAGCAACATCATTATTTTTCATTTTTTTTCATAAAATCTGATATCTTCATTTGCTTTCATAATCCTAAAAGACATTTATAAATTTCATTATATGGAGCCACTCATTTCTAAAGTACTCTCTTAAACTTTATGCTTCTTTAAATGGATGTATCTGTATTTAGATAGTAGAGTTCCAATTGTTCGACCAAATTTATCTCTTCTCGTATGCTTTTAAAAATAAAATTTTGAGGTTCAAAGTTTTTATATGTGCTATCATCATCTGAATTAATTTTGTCGATCTCAAATACAATTTCAACCAAATTTGCTTCATCAATTTCTTCTTCTTCCAATAGTTCTTGGATATCTTTAAGATTCATATTCATATCATCAAAACGGATTGAGCCCACCAGTGGCCAAGCGCTTCTATTCACTGTACACTGGGAGTTTGATTGCGGATTTGCTCCTCGCCAGGACCCTTATTCTCAAGTTTTCCGTGTTGTACGCGAATTGAAGTCATTGAACTCACTCGTGTTACTATGACTCACATAATCGGTAGTCTCGAGTTAAACCCATCAAGCAAACTCGAAAGACGAGCGGAAATATGTCAAACTCACTTGATTACGTATGTCGTTAAACATGATGAGATTATTTACAATACATCTGGGTTTGCGACTACAGTATAATGAATCAACTTAACTGTAAAAAGTTGTAAACGTAAATTAGTCTACACGTATTACAGTTAGTTTTGTCTTATAGCAATATAGTACGCAGAAACAAAATAGAAACCTTCAATGTTTTATTTAAAAAAAATAAGCGAAGAACAAAAATAAATATTAGTAACATATATAGAAAATAATAAGAAAATAAACAGTGGAAAATTCGATAACGAATTTACAAGATAAAGACTTGTGGAGAGAATTAGTTGAAAAATTAAATGCGTGTGTTGGAGCTAAAAAATCCGTTGCGGAATGGAAAAAAGTAAATATTTTAATTTAGTCTTTTCTTCGAATAGTCTTTTCCTTGATCTATTTCTTAAATTGTTCAATGAACTTAACGAAAAACTCGAGAATAAGGGCCCTGGACAGGCTGGCCGCGTGGGATTTTCTCTATGTCTCTCAAACATTCTCGAAGGAAGGAACTGTGGAATTATTTTGTAAACGTTTTTCATGTAACAATTAACGTGATTGTTTGTAAATGTGACTGGTCTCTGTGCGCATAAAATCTACATATGTGATCAAATCTCTTTTTTTCTACCAGCAAAATTAATATTGGACGGTGATCATGGTCGCAATCAAATCTCACAGTACTAAAATTACAATTATCAATTATTTCTATTTTTAATATTGAATACCTTTTTCAACACCTCGGACATTTCCAATAGAAAACTCCAAATTCCATCAACTGAACATTGAATTTCTTGTCGTTTCCAGTACTGAAATTTTCTATTCACATAACTAAAATATTTAATATAAAGAATGAGTTTATATACAGTATACGAAAAATAACAGTGCGTTTCATAATGATATGACTACCCATCTTTTCACATATAACTTTGTTAGAAATGATTGAAGCAACTAATCAGCTCTTATCATTAGAAAGATACGATTTAACTAGCAATTATTTGTTGTGACATCGTCACGATGCAAGACTGCAATTTTTAATCATCTTTAAATTTAAAAAAATCACGTGACATCCGGTCTGTACCAAAAGATCGTATGTAGTTGTTACTTTGCGCCTCTGGCCGCAAAATTTTCAGTATCTGGTCTCAATTGTCATTTACCTAACTCCGTTCGCGAGATTAACGGAGGACACAGACAAACGGCGACAGTGGAAATGTATAGGTACAGTACACATTTGGAAAATCCAATTATTATGTACGACATCTAAATATAAATTGGAATTGAAAATACTTTTAGTTTTCAACTAAAAGTAAATAGTTATCCACTTTGCCGTTTAAGCCGATTTGATTGTGCTATCATAGCAGATACATTTTTATGCTTCTTCCATCAGAGGAAATTATACTGCCTAAGTATTGGAAAGTCTTTACTTCTTTACCTTAGAGGGTGAAAACCCTCTAGCTAACCGTATGCACCTTCCTGCCATTTTCTTGTGCCTTCCATTACCTTGATCTTCTTATTAATTTTCATCTTTTATCTCTCTGTTAGACGTTTATCGAAATTGGTAAGAGCTTGTTGGAGCACCTCTTCATATTCCGCTATCAGGGCAATATCATTAGCATATCGTCTCGTAATGAACAATTTCCCATTTACTTTTACTCCTGATCTGTTGGTAGAAGGAATTCTTTCATAGCTTCTACATATACATATTGAATAATAGTGGGGAAAGTCCTTATCCCTGCCGTACTCCTTTTATGATTTTTGTTTCTTTTTCCCTTCCTAAAAATGCTGTCTGATTTTTATATAGTTCTAATATAATTCTTCTCTCTCTTTAGTCAGTTTCCAACATCTTCAGTGCTCTGAACATGATCTCCCAATCAATACCGATGAAAGCTTTCTCCATATCAAAAAATGCTATTAATACTTGTTTATTAACACGGAGAAGCTGTTCGATTATCAATCTTAGGCTTAGTATTGCTTTTCTTGTTCCCCTACTCCGTCGAAATCCAAACTAATCGTCTAAATCTCTATTCTTCTCTGTAGTCTTTGATAGATTATTCAGCATAGTATGTGACAGCAGACTCAAGGTTCTGTGTTATTCGCATTTTTCTGCTTTCATTTTCTTCGGAATGGGTATTATTATTATCGTCTTGAAGTCAGGTAACTTTCTAGTCACGTACTGTACATTTCATTCGCCAAGTTGTAAACTTCTTGCTTGGTACTTTCTCTTAAAGCTTTTATAATCTTCACTAGAATTTGTTCTATTCCCGGGACTCTTTTCTGCTTTATTTTTCATATAATATTATCAAATGCTAGTTACAGTATTGGTGAACCCAGGCCCACTGCATCCGAATCATTCTCATTCTTTAATGCAAGGTTACTCGGACTGTCCCCTTCATAGAGGTTCTCTATATATTCTCTCCATCTTACAATTTGATCTTTTTCTACCAGGATGTCTTCCTATCTATTCATGATGACATTTCTTTGTTTCTTTCTTTCTCCGATGTGAGGTTCCGAATGAGGTTCGAACCCCTGAATAAATTTTGTTTAAAAGCTTTCCACTAGGGAAAGGAATTTCATAAGATAAACAAAACGCGAAGATAAAAAAAAAATAATAAATGTAAGAGTCGGACGACCTGAGTTCTTGTGTCAAACCGTCAAGACGGACTTTGGCTTGGGTTCTCTTGAATCGGACCAAATTACGGTGAACTCGAAGTGCTATAAAATATTTCGATCAATGAATAATTATCGCGAGATGATTAATAAACATTTTTGACAAGAGAGAAAACAAAAATCCTTTGAAATACGAATAAAAGCTCCAGAGTTCGTTTAAACATCCTGTCATCCAAGATCGAAATGCGGTGTCGGATTAACATCGCTATTTGACTTTTCTCGTGCCTCGACCAGGTCTATTTCTACCTATCTGAAAATAAAGAAGAAACTAATCAGAGAAGAAAGAGAGGGATTCGGGACCAATTATATTGTTGGTCTGCGGATAGATTCTATATAAACCCGCATCTGAAAGTCAAACTGCGCTTCTCCATCCATTCTTCCCTAACCGCGTTGCGTCGATCCATTTTCTCTGTTAATCCGCTCGCATCTACCAGTCAGCTTAGTATGTTTTCTTTCAAGCGCATTCTTGATCTAGCCGTAGAATGCTAATCCATTCTACGCTACAGCAATCTGTCATCAAGTATCTTCTCTTGTCGTGGCAATAAGTGCACGACTTCGTCGCATGCAAGTCACCGTCTTACGGCTCAGCTAGAGAGTGGTGTTCGACAAATCTCTGGAGTAAGTGACCCCGACCACCTCGTCTCCGGGTCTGGCATCATCCGAACTCCTAGTGAATTTACGAACTATTATTCTAAATCCCAAGAACATCTTCGTAGAACGAAAAACTGAAGTAAACGAAAGCAGGTTAAATGTAAACAATTTATGTATAAATAAACGGGAAAATCTGTAAAGGTGTTTCGAATCTAAATTCATCGGCACCCGAAACCCTCCATGGGTTTAGTTTCCTGGCGAATTAATTATCAGGCGGCGTCAACGAACGCTGTATATCCTTACACAAATTGTCTTTTAACCACCCTATATGCTCATTCTATACAGTATTTCTTTTCTGCATGTTTTCCTCTATTAGCCTACACATGTTGTTGATCCATTCTTTAGATTTCTTTACCTCTATATTTACTAAGTTCCTGCACCTTTTGTATTTCTTTTTTTTATTCATTCTCCTTGTACAGCCTTCTATTTTTATTTACATTTTATAACAAATGTAAATAAAAGCAAGTTGAAATGCCTTCCGATAAAAAGAATATAAGGAATATGATACTTTATGCTTCGGAAAAGATATAACACTACTAACAGTAAAAAGAATTCTTAATGAGTATGGGAAAGATGCTCCTAAACTTCCAATATGTCAAATGTGATTTAAAAGATTCCGTTTAGAAAATTTTTAATTAAAGTATACAAATTATACAGAGTACTCAAAAGCAGTCAACGAAGAAAATTTGCAAAAATAAATTGTTAAATATCGATGAATAGCACACAGAATATATAACAAAATACACCAGAAGTATAAAGCGAGAAAAACACTGAAAACCTACTAGCATAATGCGAGAGCGACAGATGACTTGGGTGCATAACAATGTTTGTACGTTTCGAGTGCATTTTTACACTGCGTGCGAGGTCCGAACTCCCAAACAATTTTTTTTTTTTTTTTTTTTTTTTTGTCAAATTTAGCGTTCAAACTAGGAATATTACTGTACTGAGATAATAGGGTATTTTTAATTTTCTTTATTATACTGATCTTTTCAATTTGATTTACGATTAAATGTTACAATAAAAAATATTTATTACTTGAATTTGATCTTTGTTTAAACTGGTTTATTTGAAAAATTGATGCGGTCATATCACTAAAAAACACACTGCGTTGAAACGTTTAATATAAAATTTAAAGAATAATTATTAAATCAAATTATATTTGAATAATCACTTCATTTAAATATACTTTAATTGTTCTATATTATTTAACTAAAGCTTTATCTTAAATACATAGATCAGGGGTCAATTACGCGGCGCCCGTGGCGCATTTCAAATGCGCCCTCCAGAATCATAGTTTCGAAAGCGTAAATATATATACTTGTAATTTCATTTTATTTAATTTTGTGATATTTTATGTACGTACTTTTAATTTTCATTGTTTAGTTATTACATGCATGTATAATCTTTATTTCGTATAAATATAAATACAATATTTCAAAACAATTATTTTTTATTTATTAGAACATTGTGACTTTTTTCAAAAATTCAACTATGCGCCCTCGATGATTTTTAAAATTTTTATTGAGTCCTTAGTAATTAAAAGGTTGCGACCCGAAAATGAATGTATCATAATAAAATTGGTTGTTAAATAATATAAATTAAAATAACTGAAGAATGAGAATGATTGTTTGAATATAAATTACAGAGAAAAGAATAAAATATTTAAAATTATTAAACTTTAAATGATTAAAAAATTTTTTATATCGAATTTCTGCAAAACTCCAATTAATAATTTAGATTAGTTCTTAATGAAACTTTTCTATGATAATATAATTTTATCGTAAATTAGTTTTATTCATTAAGAGAAAACGTTTATCTACTTTAAATAATCATTGATTTCTTAATGAAAATTATTTACTAAATATAAAATCTTATAATTAATAAAAAATTTTGTTAATATGAATGTAATAAATTCTCAATTATCCGCGGTGATAAATGAAACCAACGAGTTACAATTCATAATAAATTGAAATTCAATTTTTATATTGTATTCGTATTTACATTGTCTATCTTTATAACAATGCACAACAATTTAGTTTAAAAAATAATTGCTTAATATTAAAATAATGTACATTAATAAATAATGAACTTTACAGTTTTCATTATTTATAAATGTTTCAGTAAATGTACTTGTAATTGTTGACTTAATCTCATTATAATTAACTATAAAATACACAGGATGGTCATTCATAGAAAACTTCTGCTATTAAACTGAAATATCAATGACTGTTGAACTACTGGAGAAAACATCGTGGTATATGTGTATAATACTTCTTAACTTAGTTTTAATATGTCTATTCCTTCGATATATTAATTTAATGCTGTTGATATATCTTATAATTAACAGAAATACTTTGCTTTACACTAGACCACCTTTCCAAATATATGAAAATACACGTTTATATTGTATTTATGACTGTATTTAAAGATAGTTTTCAATTGTAATACATAATTTTAGAACACACATGTTAAAATTTATATAAGACATTTTCCCTATTATGTGATTTACACTTTGTTATAAATTGTTGTTAGTAATTATCTGTATCTATCTTTATTTCAGAAGAGCTTCTAGGTGTACTATTATTTTAAAACAATGATTTCTCTTATTTCCATATTAAATAATATAGATAGATTATTATATTACACTATTTTATAGTTTATATATCTTGTAATCTTGTAGTTTAATATTTTTTTAAATATAATCGTAAAATAAGTTATTTTATTTAACAATTTGTTTCAATAAATGTTATATTGAACATTATCAATAAGTAAATTAAAGAGTTGAACCTTTGCTTGCTGATTCTATTAACTTTTCATGAATTTTAAAGTGTTTTTCTTTTTTAAACAACTAAAATGTGCAATTTGATATTATTTGTAACATAAGAAAAAGTATTTTCATCATTTGAATTTTTATGCTAATTTATATACATTTTTCAAATAGAATCTGTACTTTCCCCTGCTGTTATAACAGAGGGAAAGTATGATAATCCGACAAAAAATGACCCCCCTCAGATTTTTACACTTTTGGGCTCAGGACACCTTGAAACGTGGAGAAATGCAAATAAATTCGGGGATAATTTCTGTATGTTTGAAGCTTAATAACTCTTGTGCTTTTTGTCAAAAATTTCTAAAATTTTGCAGGAAGGTTTGATTATTAGAGAGGTTAAAGATATTAACCTCTCTTTTGGTAGTTAAAGGCCGAGGGGGTGAATAGATAATGGAGGTAGTGTGTATCTGCAGTAGGGTCGGACTTAATGACGATTTTACTCGTTATTAGCATTTACAATTTGTTTTTTTTAATAAACTCATCCCTACCCTTAAAGTTAAGCTTCTTACCATTTTATAATAATTAAAAGCATAAAAAGTTTTTAATAATAAAATATAAGAGATGGTGCCACACACGCAGATTTAAAGGTTGCCGGGAAAGTTAAGCAACTCGTTGCTAGAGTATTTTAGTTTGAATCGATTGATGCTTGATTATGAAATCTAACGCGATTCTATTCAAGAACAACAAATTCTTTATTTTAAAAAATATGTATTGTATATTATATAATTAGTCAAAAATATGATTTGTTGTTTCCTTATACATTTTATTCGATTAACATGTGATAAAAATAGATAAATAAATCTCAAGGTTCTATTCTAAATATTACTTCATAAATATGATAAAATACAAAATACCAAAGTTCAGTCTATCAATAATTTGTAATCTGTTTTTATTAGTTATAATAATAGTACAGTAACTATTTTATAACGATTAACAGTAATTAAAAACAATTATAATTACATACTGTAAATTAAATTTTATTTTTATAACTTACAAGTGGATATGTAAATAACAATTTTTATAATAATTATTTTAAATTTTATTTTACACAATTAATTGATATATACATAAAAGTAGCAAAGTTACTAAACGGCCTTCAAATATTATAGATATACTTTTACACTTCTTATATAATTTATAATTGTTTATTCAATGACGTAATTCAATATTTTTCACAACGCTAATGTCATTTAAGAGGATGTAATTTATTAACGTTATTTTTTTTTAAATTAGATAATCATTTGGTCACGTGATACTCACTACGAGTATAATATTTAAACTGTATTTACATATAATTTTTATTAGTATTAACTTATTTCTATTGCTAGGTTAATTGTTTATCTAATCATTTATATATTGGCTAAATTATTCATTATATAACCTGTTAATAACAATATTTAAATTAGTCAGTTTTGGTGTAAGTACAGATATAACTTTTCTTAATTATCAATATTATTTATCTCACAGTGAATAAATTAAATAAGAATTATTATTAAATATTAATTGATTTGATAAACAGACTTTTATAATAATAGACATTGTTGTAGATAATGACATATACTTACATGATGCATAACAGCAATACACTTCCAATAAGTGTAATCCATGTAGAAGGAATAAACTGGTTTAACTCCATCACATAACTGTTCAACTGTCAACTAGAAATACAGTTACCTAGTAATAGTCACTGTTTTTACAGGAGATGATCCTAACACTGCCATCTATGAAAAATAACAGTTACTAAACCTCGAGTGTTGATAAGTATTCTAGTCCATTGTTTCTCAAACTTTTCCCTAATGCCACCCAATAGTATATTTGTTTGTAATGGTTACGCGGCCCAAATGCTTGTAATAGAAAATTTTAATAAACTTAGTAAATTGTAGTCGTCTACGTATATTATACAGTCAAACCTGTCTATAACGGAACCTGTATATAGCGAAAACCCGTTATTAACGGAAAATTTCTTTGTCCGTTGAATTTTTTGCAAAAACGAATGTATCCTGTATCTAGCGGAACCTGTTCAATGCGGAAACGGAAAGGAAAATCGGGCCATATAACGGAAAAATCGGTGTCTTTATCCAATTTAACGAAAAGTTTACAAGCTTAGCATGTATAAATCATAAAAAAGTCAAAAAATACACATATCCAATACAAAATAGCAAAATACGACTACTATATTACCGTAATTTTATTGGGATTTGAACGGAAAGTGTTCGCGTATTTTTTTAATAGCTGTTTTTTCTTAACATAAATATGTGATGTAATTATAAATTGTGAAATTTAAAAAATAACCACAATTAAAAAAGTGAAGCAATACAATTAAAAAGACCAAAACCTTATTATTTGCAAGTTTTAAAAGTAATCACCCAATTTTATTGATAATTTCCTCTTTGTTGATACGTTAGAAAACTATGTAATTGTGTTTCTTTTTTATCCAAAACTGTCTTATCTAATAACAAGCATTTCCAATAAGTATAATATTATATTCTGTGACTGTTTTATGAATTATAAAATGAAAACTTTTGAAAATATTTGTTATAATATTTTACTAACAAAGCAGTACTATTTTATTTTACTTCGGTGCAAGTTTTAGTATTCAATATTATGTTAACAAAAGGACACAGTGCTGAAAAAGTAATCTTAGTATCATTCAAGCTCTTATGTATTTTTAACTTTTCACAAATAAAAGAAGCTATCCTCACTTAAAATAATGTTTTTACTCTAGAAAAAACATTTTATATAACTCTTTTTTATAACGGAATACAGAGATTTTAGAATCTTTAGATACAGGTACAAGTCATCGAGAACGATACGGCAGCTCCCTCAGTACTAGTTGCAGATAAATCAAGCCTCTTATAGCCTTTCTTACTTATGTCGGGTGTTTTGAGCCTACAGTTTAAGGCCTTAGTTTTGACTCTCGGAATATAAATAATGAAAGAGAATTAAACCGAATTTTAAATGAAAAATTTATTGATAATTAGTCGACAACTTTTACATTACGTATGGTATTTTTTAATTAAAAATTTCATAACAAGCTTACTTTTTCAATTCATTTTGTTAAACATGAAACTCATTAATTTTTACATTATTATCCAATTTTATTATTTCATTTTCTTTTTTCTAATCTGACCATAAGGTTTTTTGGTTGAAGTAATCCTTGGCCCATGTAATACTCTAAAGGCATCTAGGAAAAGAACAAAATAAAAGCATTATAATTTTCAGTTTATGATTAAAAAACGATTATAATTAACTACAAAGGTTTGGTTTCTAATTATTGTTAACCCATAATATATTTATTCACCTATTATAAAAAATTTATATATACAGTGTATGCACACGAAAAATAAAGCGATAATAATAGGCATAATNAAAAAATTAAAATTGTGCATGGCATTATTCTGTTATGAGTTTCTGTTATAAAAACTTTAAAAATTTTTAATTATAAAATGGCAAAAATCTTCATTTTGAGAGTAGTGATAGTTTTATAAAATACTGTAAATGCTAATAACGAATAATTATATTAAGTCTGATCCCTCTCGACATTTAACCACAAAAATTTAATAGCATATCAAATTTCGTTTTTTCATTATTACCCCTCCTGAGATATTAAACGAAATAGAAGCCCACGCGCACACATAAATCTAAACAAATATACCTATGGAATTTTTTCCGTGGTTTTTTCTTTTCACTTTTTTGGGTTCAGGAGGTCTCAAAACTGGAGATTTGCAAAATACTTGAAAAGTCAAATTTCACAGGATTCCTATATTTCCCCCATTTTTTTTTTTTTTGTATACATAACAAGCAGAGAAAGTGAAATTAAGTTAGGAAATTAATTTAAATGTATAGTTCATAATGAAGGCGTTTCACATGAAATAGACAAAATTTCAGAAAAATCTTTTTATTACTGATTTCAATGAAACTATTTTCAGTAGCAAATATTAAAGTAAGAAATCGAATCTATATCACTATAAAAACAGATTGTTGATAAATAAATCTGTTCTAAAGCTGGGTAACGCAGAACACTAAGTCAGAATTCTGAGCAGGTTAGTGGGCGGAGCAAAGAATGTTTTGAGCATCATTGGACGATTATTCTTTGTCGGACAGCTAGGAAAATGGCGGACGGAGTTAAAATTATTATTGCTTCTTTACTCTAAAAATAGTAACTTTATCTTAAAAAATAATTTTATTTAATCCGGCACGAGCAACCATTACATATAGCCATATAGTAAGCATACTTAGCTTTAAAAATATTTACGCATTCCAAAGTTTTAGACTTAGAATAATGATATTTAAAGAAAATGAACGAATATGATTTAATTTCAATAAATGTAGAAAGCTGATTGAAAAAGGATGATCTGGTGATAAACCGAAGGGATGATTTAAAAATGATACCCATTAATGTACACTCTCTCTCGGCGCGTTTCCCTCCACTCCCGCGTGTCCGCTCGAGATAAGCTCAATGTATTTATGTTAGTTATGTTATCGTCTCAATAAATGTTGTTTTGTTGTTAATTGGTGTCTTTACTTCGAGTATCGCTCACACTTTACCGACGACCCCTCTCACCTCCTCCACTCGATCTGACAAAAGAATCCCGACTTTACGGGATAGAGAAAACATTATCCAAGCCATCCACTGACCAGTGGGCAGTTCAATACACTAAGAGCTTGCACAACAGATTATTAAACATCCGGGCACCCTACTACATATATACTTCACATGCAGTATTAGAAAATGACACACACAAAATAAACTACGATAGAGCCATAATCACAGATAAAACATTCATCACGATAGACCTGACGTCATTTTCATTCACAAATGCAGTAAGATCGCTTATATAATAGACACCGCTGTTTCAAACACTCATAACATAAAAAATGCTCACACTGAAAAAACCAACGGGTACACTCCATTTGCTCAAGAAATAAAACAGATGTTGAGGATGAATAAGGTATTTATAGAACTTGTTGTCCTCTTTTCTACTGGTGTTATACCGCATACATTACAAAAATGTCTGGAAACATTAAACCTTAATATAAACATATACATGGCACTACAGACAGCGGCAATATTGAACACATTTCACACTGTTAGGAAGTTTCTAGATATTGAATAAGTATTGTGGAGTTAAAGTCGGAGTCGGTAAAATTCTTTCGACGTCGACGACTCCGACCTCGAAGTTTACTATTGGTAAAATGTGAAGTAAGAAAAATACCTTTTAATTAATTAATATCTAAAAAATTTCTTAGAAAACAGACAGTTCGATAAATTTAGATATCAAAATGATATTAACCCATAAAGGCCGTTNTTTACTATTGGTAAAATGTGAAGTAAGAAAAATACCTTTTAATTAATTAATATCTAAAAAATTTCTTAGAAAACAGACAGTTCGATAAATTTAGATATCAAAATGATATTAACCCATAAAGGCCGTTTCATAGAAAAATGTCATATGTATCTCATACATAGGCTGTCAAACATTTTGAAAAGCCTGTGTATAAAGTCTGTATATAAAGCAAATAAAACATTACAGCATATAGCCTATAAATACACGACTTACAGCATTATATTTGAATACTTTTGTTATTTGAACAAAACAAAATTGAATAAACATCTTATTTAAAGCAAAATAAAGAAAACAATTACCTTCGTTTCCTCTGTAGCTTCTACTCGAAGATCGCGAAAGATGTAGACGAGACACATTTTTACTACCATTAAAGCAAATCTCATTCCAACACAGTTTCTTGGGCCTTCTCCAAATGGAAGATAAGTGAAAGGAATAATGGTATTTCGATTTTCTGGCAAAAATCTGAAATATCATTAATGTGAAATCATAACTAT
Organism: Centruroides sculpturatus; assembly: GCF_000671375.1. Taxonomy (NCBI): domain Eukaryota; kingdom Metazoa; phylum Arthropoda; class Arachnida; order Scorpiones; family Buthidae; genus Centruroides; species Centruroides sculpturatus. The sequence continues at coordinate 76,732 of NW_019384483.1, forward strand.
TTGTGCCAAAAATAAATTAAGTAACTAATTAAGTAAAATTAAATTAAATTAAGTAAGTACTGTACAATGAATTTAAATGTGGTAAACAATATATTAAAATAGATTTAAATCTTATTTTGTCGTGGCATTCTTGAGATTTTCACAAAAATAAATTTTATACATTAATTATTGATACCAAATAAAGCAGAATTTTTACAGTTTTAAAAGAAAAACTCCAGTAACTACTTGCGCAACATTCCTGGAAAAAATTAAAATTGTGCATGGCATTATTCTGTTATGAGTTTCTGTTATAAAAACTTTAAAAATTTTTAATTATAAAATGGCAAAAATCTTCATTTTGAGAGTAGTGATAGTTTTATAAAATACTGTAAATGCTAATAACGAATAATTATATTAAGTCTGATCCCTCTCGACATTTAACCACAAAAATTTAATAGCATATCAAATTTCGTTTTTTCATTATTACCCCTCCTGAGATATTAAACGAAATAGAAGCCCACGCGCACACATAAATCTAAACAAATATACCTATGGAATTTTTTCCGTGGTTTTTTCTTTTCACTTTTTTGGGTTCAGGAGGTCTCAAAACTGGAGATTTGCAAAATACTTGAAAAGTCAAATTTCACAGGATTCCTATATTTCCCTTTTTTTGTATACATAACAAGCAGAGAAAGTGAAATTAAGTTAGGAAATTAATTTAAATGTATAGTTCATAATGAAGGCGTTTCACATGAAATAGACAAAATTTCAGAAAAATCTTTTTATTACTGATTTCAATGAAACTGTTTTCAGTAGCAAATATTAAAGTAAGAAATCGAATCTATATCACTATAAAAACAGATTGTTGATAAATAAATCTGTTCTAAAGCTGGGTAACGCAGAACACTAAGTCAGAATTCTGAGCAGGTTAGTGGGCGGAGCAAAGAATGTTTTGAGCATCATTGGACGATTATTCTTTGTCGGACNATGGCGTCGTCGAACGGTGCACACTCGGTAAGTAATCCTACAATTTTTTGTTTATAGCATAGTTTATACGAATTATTCCCAAAAAATTATACGTGTTTTGGAAATGTTGAGTGAAATTAGTCTAGAATCGATTAATTTTATGGAAAAAACATTTCAAACAGCCGTAGTCCTTAAACTGCACACGTTCCGGGCTGTGATTGGCTCATGTATTTAAGGATTCCTACAACGTAAAATTCTTATATAGTGGAACATATCTACCGCGTTAAGGGGGTCAACTGTATTTTAAAATTATAAAATTACTGTTTATTTAATACTGAGAAATTTATTTAAGTTAGGTTTAAATGCAACTATATAAAACCCTAGCAATTTAATAATAATAGTAACTATCACTTCATATTATCAAGAGGTTATTGAAATTAACCTCTGTGTTTTAATTTTAAATAGAATTTTTTCAACGAAAAATTATTGTGACATCGTCAGAATGCCGGGCTGCAATTTTTAATCACATTTTTAATTTATTTAATATAAGACATATGCTTTCCACCTCAAATTAGTAGTGGCTTGCCCCTGTAAATCATATCTTTCTGTTAGCAATGGAGTCGTGCTAATCATCTATCTAACTCCTTTCGGGGAAAATATTTAGATTGAAATAACGTGACTTCCGGTTTGCATCGGAAATTCGTATATAGCTAATCGGAGCCTCTTGCCCCTAAGGTTTCCATATCTCTTCTCGAAGTTCATCTACCTAACATCGTTCTCGTGATTAAGGATAACTGGCGACAGTGGGGATTTATAGGTCTACAACTTTTTCTATTGTAGCCTAATAATACAGCGTATAATAAATGGAAATATGTAACTTTTGAAACATGAAGGATTTTCCAAACTTCTTTAAAATACATATAGCACCTCCTCGAGTTTTGCAGGTGTCTGTGCAGCATTCCCATCGTGACCCGCATATCGTACATGAAAAATAATGTTAAACGAGTATTCTTAAGGACACATCCATACGAATGTACTGTATAAATATCCAATAGAGCTAGGTCACTTGCGTTACTCCTATCCAAGTCTCCCTAGTCGCTAACTGTAACTGATTTAGAACCAGCATGCACTGCAAAATTCTTCGCATTGCAAAATGACATACGCATGCGTCAGGAACTTCTGTTCGAACAAACCTCACCTGCCGTCCGGGTCAGCGATTTTTAAAAAGTGGCAACACTAGCACGGAATTTTTCATTGCTTATTCTGTGACGAAACTGAATTTTAGTCTTTTAAATTGAAATACCTAAATAAGGGGGCGAAATTTTCCTCCTCCCCGGGCGGCTGACACCCACGCTATGCCACTGGTTCTGAGAGATGATCTATCCAAGAGAGAAGGATCTTTTCGTCGTTTCGGAGGCTCCTGGACGATGTTATCGACGGTCTGGAGAGGAAATGATGTCAGTCTGAAGAGAGAGAGGGAGAGAGTCGAAGCTCTCTCCCTTCGATTTCTCTAAGTCTTCTTGTTTTGAAGCTCTCTCGGTTTTGAAATTCAAGGTTTTTATTATTTTCTGTCTCTGATTACCTATTTCGATTGAACGCTTTACCTCGTTCTCACTTTCTAAGTTGTCGATCACTTGTTACTAAGTGCATCTCAAAAATTGAGCTATTACGTCTTCAAGGAATAGTATAATTACATTGAATTCCATAAGAAAGAAATGCTTTAAAACATCACATTCATTATACTTAAAGTTGAATACCATGTCTAAATTTGAATTGACTTGCCGTTATAACTAATTTATTATTAATAAATACCAAAATTTTAATTTAAAAAGCAAGTTAATGACTGAACGACACAGAACTTTGAATAAAAGAATTTAATGCTAATGAAACTTACATACAAATATAAATTAGGAAAAACCTTTCATGTTCACATTTTCAACAGATCAATAAAACAAGAGAAACTTATACTTTAATGAAATGTTCGACATCTGAAGTCATATTTATATAACCTATATTAACGTATTTATTTTTAAAATTATATTATTTTTTAATTATTGCATATTTTCTTGTTAAATAAAAATCAAACTAGTTACCTGTCAGGATCAAACTTTTCCGGATTTGGAAAAAATTCTTTATCATAATGCATAGCATAAACAGGAATTAGAATATTCATTCCTTTTGGTATTTTAATACCTAGCTCTGGTAATTCNGTAGGCTGACATAGGTTAATAAACACATATATTATGAATAGAGATTTCTTTTAAATTATATTTCATTAATATTATTTTTGTTTTCCTTCTGGCACGTCCTGATATATCATATTCAAAGTCTTTTATTAAGAGTAAAAAATGGCTACATTTTGGACTGATATGGAAGCTGTTAGATCTGAGACCAATAGATTAAACGTAGATATATACACGGTATATCAGAAGTTCAGAACTTGTCAGAGGGAAAACAAAAATAATGTTAATGTGATGCAATTTTCTACAAATAGTAAATATATTTCTATTAAAAGTAATAAATACAACATTTGCATAATTATAAACCAATATTGCTATATTTAAAATATATTGAAACTGTGTCAGAAAGATAAATGAAAATCAAAACTCTTTTGGCTTACTGAAGCAATGCTGGTTGTTTTCTCAGTGTTTCGTTGATAACAGCATCCATATATTGCATTTTATTCAGTACGTCAAAATTCATCTCACCCTAAATAATTTCATTTAAAATTAAAAATAAATTTAAAAACAACGTATGATTATCTTGTATAAGTAACAAATATATATATTTACTTATGGTGAGGTTTTTTTATATTTCTTTAAAAAAGTAATCTTCTTAAAAATTAAATAAATTCAAGGGTTGATACTGAATACCACCGTCGTTTTCTATCTATAACCGCATTTTATCACTAAGGGTTAAAATCTACTAAGGGTTACAATTGTTAGCCTTTATTACACAATGCATTTCGGGTGCAAAATTTTGTTTCACTTGCACAATACATATCTACAATCAGTATGTTTACTGATTGTAGATATGTATTACCTCTTCAGGTAATACATATCTACAATCAGTAAACATACAGATGTTACAAAAATTATTATATATTACAGTATTCAACGATTTATATTATATTGAACTAACTTCTTATGTTAAAACATACAAAACTCCACTATATCGATGTCCTATTCTCGAGGCATCGTTCTAACAGCCCTTTGTCTATCTACGTGCTATTTTGCCCTTACCATTTCCGCCCACACGTCATCTATCTCCATCCCATTCTTTAAGTTAATGGTGTTGTGTGCATTTACAATCGCGAAATGTTCCTTGAACCTTCGTAAAAAAATTTTTTTTCTTTGTGGATTATTTTTATATTATTATTATTACTGATTATACATCCAAATTTATTACAATGATAAGTCCATGGTGATTGGTTGTTTTTTAGCCGGATTGCTGTTTTATGCTCTCATACTCTAATCCTAATATTGCCTTCCTGTTTCACCTATATTAATTGCTGGTTTATTGCACATACATTTTACTTATACACAACACCTACTTCGTCTAGTTTTTCTTTATTTTTAATTTTATTGATATTAATATTATTTTTGATTTTATTTTTTAGTTTGGCTGCTGGTACAACTCCATATTTTTTGAAAACATTTCTGTATTTTTCGTATGTACTGTACCTTTAATATATGGGAATGACATATATACGTAATCCTCTTTTTTATTTTTAATATTAAATCTGGTTTTTTATAAATGCACACAACACCATTAACTTAAATAATACGATGGCATCGATATACTGAAGTTCTGTATGTTTTAACATAAGAAGTTAGTTCAATATAATATAAATCATTGAATGCTGTAATATATAATTTTTGTAACATCTGTATGTTTACTGATTGTAGATATGCATTACCTGAAGAGAGGTGCAAGTGAAACAAAATTTTGTACCCGAAATGCATTGTGTAATAAAGACTAACATTTATAACCCGTAATAGTTTTTGTCTCTGATAAGATTCGGTTATAGATAAAAAAAGACGGTGGTATTCAGTATCAACCCTTAAAGTTTTTCAATTTTTTAAGATGTTTTTAAAAATTGATTTTTTAAAAGTAACATATGATTGTTTAGAATTTTATAAAGTTTATTTAAGAATTTTTTTTATATCTCAAATTCATAAATTAATAAATTAAGTCAATAATCTTAATGAAACGTAACATTGAATTCAAGTAAATTTTGAAATAGCAACCTTAATTGATCTTACATTCATCTTCCAGATTTCATCTACTTCTCGAAGTAATTTATCCTGATGTTCCGGATATAAGGCCATGTAATATAAGACAAAAGCTAATGCGTTTGTGGTCGTCTCATTTCCGGCAAAAAGAAACAAAGTGCATTGAGCCATCATTTCTTCAGTGTTCATCGCTGAAATTAAACTTATGTTAAATAAATAAAACTTTTAAAAATCTAATCGATAACATACTTTTATGTTTCGGCAATATTTTTAAATTTGACATTTCTTCTTCGTTGGCTTCTTCTGGAGAAATTTCCAAAACGCCTTTTTGTGCATCCAATAATAATTGAAGAAAATCGTAGGCTTTCTGCAAATATAAATTTTTAGAAAGTTATTGTAATTATTGTTTAAAACGAAATATTAAAATAAGTAAAATAGTTAATTTATTTTAATAGTGAGTACTATAGCGTCTTATCTACTATATTAGTATAGATAAGAGGTTTCAGTATAATTGCGAGCCCGGTAAAAAGTTTCTGTAGTAGCGGTTTGAAAATATTAAAAAATATATTAAAATATTCATAAATTTTGCACGCTTTAGTCTTCATGTATTGTACTGTACAACGTTATAGGGTTGTTGCACCAGTAAATAATCACTTAAGTACCTTGATAAGGAGATTTGAATATAATCACTTAAATTAACAAACAGACATTTAACATAAGTGATGGTCATTGCTGGTTACCAAGAACTCGCACTACTCATTCAAAAAGGGAATTTTTAATTTTCTGTAATATTGATTAAATTAATGATATGATGAATTTAAAATTTAAAAATCACCATTGAATGACCATATGGCTCTAGTAGTTAACCACCTGAAGACTAGTGACTAACAATAAATAACTAGAGTCTTAGGATACTATATGCAATTTTATACCATTGTATACCATATATGTGTTGGCAATTTTATGTAACCCACTCAATTATTTCAGATTAAGAAATTGGAATAAAAATATTGATTGATAGAAAAGGTTTATAATTCAAAAATATCATATAAACAATGTTATAGAAATTATCAGTTTGATGATTTTTATTTATATGATGATTTCATATAAAAATGTGTTTCATAGATAGGCAATATTGCAATAATAATTTTCTAATGGCTTCCTTGAAATCTGACAACAAATTAAGTGGAATCTCATTTTCTATCATTTTCTGTGCACATTTATGTAATTCTCCATAATTAATTGATAAATCAGGTTCATTTTCGGAAAACAATTCCTTACATTTAGCAGAAATACATTTTGCATAATCCATCCTATTTGGATCAAAAGAAAACAAACCGCATGCTTCAAAGCCATGTTGAATTGTTTCCGATTTCAAAGCTTTTTTGTAAGCTTCAAAGAATAAAGCTGCAAAGTTAGTTTTAGAAACTGATTTTGATGATTGTTGCTTGTGCTTTCTGACAACACTTCTCCACTGACATTTAAACGGTCGAAAAATGGCAACATCACAAGGCTGGATGAGTTGCATTTGGCAACAGACAAAAATAGAGAATTCTTTTCTCAACACAAAAATTATACAGTTTTTCATTTATATAAGATTTATGTCCATCAAAAAGTAATAATACAAGAATGGACAAGGATAGGATAAAGAAGGAGGAACAGTCTGGAGTGTACAGAATACCGTACAAAAATAATCAACTAAGAATAAATAAAGAACATATTGGTATTACCACCAGGAGGTTGAGGAGGTCCATATAATTAGGTTGATTATATGTATATATTTTATTATGTTAATTTTACACTATTTTATTTTGTTTTATTGTATTCTATGTTATTTTACTGTACTTGGATCCATGTATTTAGTTATTTTCTCTTTATCTGGTATTTATTTATATTTTAACGAATTGTTCGAACGGATACAGAAATTTGAATTTTGGCTGCACATAAGCGTTCGAACTGGAACAGATACAAGGAGACGTTCCATAAATTTCAAATATACCTGATGATGACCTGTGGAGCAGGTAGAAAACGTTTGTAGGATGATAAATAGTATTTCTCGGATACATAAAGTGGTTGTGTCAATATAGTCAAAAAATCTGAGTGTTTGTTGAGAAATAATACAAGAAACTGGATATTCTTATCTAGAAGCCGGGTATAGAAGACATTTTCAACATATTCATAAATTATAGCACTTATCATCCATTCTGAATCATTTCTGCCTACAGCAAAGCCATCTGGAACTAAATCTGCAATTTTCCGTGGAATTCTCTTGTATGAGAATACTATCATAGGATCCACTGACTAACCAATTCCAGAAAAATTACACAAAACTATGTGATACACTGTTTTTCTTGTCCTGATTCAACGTTATGAAATTTATTATATGCTTTAGGTCCCAGAAGTTTGTCAGTTTTTGGAAAAAATAACATCCCTATTTCATATGCATTGAAGATACGGGAAGGATTTTGTAGAATATCACTTGCATGTTCCTCTCTCAAATAATTATTTAATTTTTGAACCAATTCCTTATCATCTCTTCTGAAATTGCTGCTCGAGCTTTGGGCATCACTTTTGTATTCTTTGCTGCTACATTAGTGTGTCTTTTTATAAGAAATTTCAGCCATTTTTTCCTGGGCAATCATCATTAAATGGGTTCCATACCTTTCATAACTTTCTGAACTGTGTCTTTTACTTCATGAGGATGCATTGGAAAACCCAATTTGACTTTCCCAATAATCCATTTTTCCAACCTGTCTTCATCAGCTTTAGTTAATGTTACTGCTGAGCCCATTTTTCGCTTCATTGGTAGCTTTCCATGTAATTTATTTATTAAAGTTCCTTTTGGAATGTTAAGTATTTTGCTAGCCTTATTAGCACTTATTTTATTTTCACGTACTGCTTCTACAGCTGCATACAAATCTTCTTCACTATATTGAAAACGTCTGTAGGCTTTCTTCTTTTTATTTATTTCATCTGTCAGTTTGAATTTGTCTGAATAAAAATAAATTCAAATGTCTTTAATTATTCATCTCAAACCATTTTAATGTGCAGCAATAAATGACCACATAACTTTGAACCATGGTCATTTACTAGTACAAGTTAGTTTTTTGATCATTCACTCTTACATTAGTGTGAAACAACATTCATAGATTTTGAGTTTTATGCTCAGAAATGAAAATAACACATATTATTATTATAAACGTATTACATATTATTACTTAATCAACCTTAAATGACCGAAGTGCTCCTTCACTGGAGAAGAATCACTTTTCAGATCAAGTGAGTGACTACCCCCATATCTACACACCTTTAAAGGTTAGAATTAATTTTTGTACTAAAATCATACTTTAAATATCTACAAAACTATTTCTTTACTCAATGCTTAGGAAAACCAATAAATAATTATTTTAAAATGCTGCTATACGAATCCTTGTCGCAATTCTTACCTTATTACAATGCAAGCAAACACATCTCAAGAAAGCTGTCATATTTTAAACACTATCACGCGTTTCTTAAGTGAACCAGTGAAAGGATATTTCAAAATGTAGTTGATTTTCAGTAATTCAGCGCTTCTGATATTTACATGAAGCCACACCGAAGGTTAAAGGTAACCGCAGTACCCTGCGCGCCTAACGGAGGAAGTTTTATTAACGCGACTAAACAAGGGGTTGGATCCGAGTTACGGTTCTGAAAGAACGCTCATTGCTTGATATCGAGTCAGTCATGATAGAAATGACCAATTGGAGCATAGAAGGCGTATAAACATGATTTTCAAAGCAAATTAACGGCAAAAAAGTCTCCCATAGACTTAGCATTGAAAGTTTGAAAGGTGGAGTTTCCCGGGAATATTTATTGCTAAACAATTTTGAAAACAGTTTATTTATTTGCATTGTTATCTGTTCGAACGCTTATGTGCAACCAAATTCAAATTTCTGTATCCGTTCGAACAATTCGTTAAAATATAAATAAATACCAGATAAATAGAAAATAACTAAATACATGGATCTAAGTAAAGTAAATTAACATAGAATACAATAAAACAGAAATGTTTATTCGTCTAAATACTGACAAACTTTTCATTAGCAAAATAGAAGTGAAAAAATTATTAAAACACGCGATTTTATAGCGATTGTTTACATAATTCGAAGTGGTGGTCTGAGGGGGCGTTACATTTCGCGGGAATTTTTCCGGCAATTGCTTTTACAAGTGTATCAAATAACAGACAAAGAAACTAACCAATTACAGTGTAAAAGAAGTTTACTATCGATGTTATCTGCCACTAATCCGCATTTTTACGTCTAGTTCCTGTAGAATATTACAGGGTGTATTTTTGGAAATACTGAAATATTTTTGGCCTGAGGTTTGAGAGAAAGCATTTAATGGTTGGGACAGTTAAAAAACACATACGAGAAAGCGAATCAGAGCTTAGATAGCAACGGACTTGTTTACAGTTTGTAAAAGACGCTTCTAAAGTTGACGATTTTTTCCTGAAAAATTCCTAAAACGTAAGACTTTGTTTTCGTTATAAATAAATAAAAACAATATATTTTGAGTAGTATTGTTGATTAAGACTTCAAAAACACGTTCCCACAAATATCTAACATCAAAAATCCGCGAATAAAACTGTGATTTTTACAAAATTGATTTTGAAACTGACACATGGTGTACCCACGCGCCCTACTCCGCTAGAGGGCGCTTGCGCGCCTTACCCAGATCAAATTTCTGACAATATGGTCATTCACTGATGCAACTACCCTAAATCATTTCTTTCAATTATTTTCCTAGTTTCTACTCCCATAGTTTGCTTTAGACTCTCTGCGTTATTGAAACAAAAAAGGCCTTTTTCAAAGCCCATCGTGATTTCCACCTGTCCAAAATTGGATGGCAGAACTCTTGATAGTATGGTGACGACAGGGCCATATATATCAGGAACAGACAACACCCAAAATATTATTGGGAGTGATATTTTGACTGCTTGGATTCAATTTCGGGTCCCAAGAGTAGGAGGCTGACGCCTTAACTACTATTAGTTATCCCGGTTCCACACTTAGTCATGGTATATCATCCATGGCGTGAATGATATCCATGTTTTGCAATATCGTCATTAGTATTGTTTATTAAATTTATTTTGTTTAATATGGCTGTATAAGTTTTAAATTAAAATCGATATCAAAATCGTATATTTTGTAGGGTTTAGTATTGCTCATGGATTCAAGAATCCGGGTGGATGCGCTTGGAACTTATCACACTGAATACAAGGGAAGAGTGTATATATGAAATACAGTAGAGCGTCGTTTATCCGAAAGTCGGTTATCCGGAAGCATTTCAGTCGGCAAATTTAAATTTTCGCTAGTGCTGTGGCGCTGCAATCTTTGGCTATAACTTGGGCTACTCCAATATTTTTTTTGTTGGTGTGTGTGTTTTAGCTGGCAGCACTGGCACTTTTGTGTGGCGTTTTTCTGAGGATTGTGTGTCATGCTGAATCGAACGTTTTTGATACTAGATCAACTTCTAAAGTATATATTTTTTGGTTTTTATATTTTTCAATAAATTTATTTTGTTCGTACAAAATAAAAAAATAATTTTCAGCGAAACAATAGCCACGATTATTATTTTAAAAAGTTTACGTTAGGCTTAACATCGACGAAAATTCAACGCGAAGCGACACGCAACGGAGAAAAATTTCAACGTGAGATAGGTTAATATATTTTTTCGTGCATAATCGGTTATCCGAAAAATAAGTTATCCGAACAACCCCAGTCCCCAATTGATTCGGATAAACGACGCTCTACTATATATATTAAAAATATATTTTTAAAAATAATGAAATTTTAAATCAAATGATAAACGTAAAATATTTAAATTAGTAGGAAAACTTTAGACCAGCCATGGTTACTTTGACCTAAAAATGTAAAATATTTATTTCCAATGTGAAATGTAAAATATTTATTTACAACTCCACGTGTTACTTAATGAATTTTAACACGAGAAAGTAGGTGATAGCACTGTTAGATGTGTCAATGCTTATGTGTAGTTCATACTTTTGCCATCGCATTCTTTAAGTTTTTACAAATACATTTTTTATACTTTTGTACTGTACGTTTACAAAGAGTAATTGATGTTTAAATCTAAATTTATTACATATTTTTTTTCTTTGATTTCTTGCGGTAACTTCAGTCCAATTTATCTTTAACTTTTTTAGCTCCTCTATGATAACAATGCAAATAATTTCTTTCCGAAGGTATTTTCATTGCATAAACAAATTATATGAATTTTATTTATTATCCAGTAACATTTATTTTCTGCCTTGTGCAAGTTTGTGGTTTAAGAGAATGTTTATTTTCAATGTGTAAGTTCTGTGTCCTGTAGCTATAGTAGCTGTAAAGAAGAAGCAGTTGTTAATTATATGGAAAAAGTCTCAAAATGTTAAAGATGGCATTGAAAAGAGGACTGTATTACATACTAATGAGAAAATGCTGTTGTAAAATTAACCCGCAAAATGATTTCAAAACAGAATCAATATTTTGTTTCCGAGATTGATGTAATAACTTATACAGTGTATACAAGATAATTTGTATAAAAGTAATTTCATTTAACAATTTATTGTAATGTTTTTTAAAGTTAATAAACATTTTGTCTAAATTATTATTTTTGAATCATTTTCATTCCAACACTCCAAAGTTATGATAAATTTAGCGCAGTGTTAATTTCAAGCAAATAACTTTAGACTAGCATCATCTGAAGATTGATGTTAGTCTAAAGATAACACTCCAATCAATGAATTATAGCATCACTAAGTTTCTCCAAGGCATTCTAACTTTGTCTCACACTGACAACAATTTCTTGGAGTCTTTAAAAATTCGAAAAAGCTTCAACTTACTCAAATGTATCCCCTATTTCATGCAGAATACGAAAAATATTGCTGTAATATTAATTCAATAGTTTTTCAAAATTTGATCAAAATGTGAAAAATGATAGTTAGTTTTGGGTCAAAGTTATCCTAACGTACGATAGTAAGAAATAATTTCATAAAATTGATTAATTTATTTAAATTATATTCATCTTAAAAATTTATTAATTTACCATTTTTTCCTTTTCTCTTTGATTAATAACATGTAAAATGAAATTCTTATAATAGTTGAATGTCTCATCAAAAGATCTTATTCTGGTAAACTTTGTTAAAATTGGGAATATAACTAAACGAAAAAAATAAATGAATGTTACTTGAATCCATTATGATTATAAACTATTGTAATACATAAAAATTATAGATAGAGTATATATTTAATGTGATTCAGAATAAAGTAAGTAAACACATGTGATACGCTTCGACTAAAAACACACAATTCTAACAAAAGTAACTAGAACGCGTATCGATTTATAGTAACTTATTTTTAATAATAGTAGAATATAAAATATAGAAAATTTAATAATAGAATATAGGAAACCAATGTTTCCTATATTCTATTATTTTGGAACACCAGTTTAATATAGGAAACTAATGTTTCCTATTGAACCGGTATATTCCTAAAGAAGATGTCAATGAGAACAGGGTCCTGTGTTTTTAAACTGTATAGTGATAGTAAGCGGAAAGCTATGATACAACGTATACTTTGCTAGAATTGGATTCATCAAGTTTATGCAAAGTGGGGCATTGCACAAAGAAATTCTACTGTTTTGATTGAGAATATATCGTTCCTGCGGCCACGAGAGAAAATAAGTAATATTTGGGACAGAAGCATTTTCCATTATATTTAAATGGCAATATACTTTATAGCAATACTGGTTCAATTTTAGAAAATTGCCTATATTGGATCAGTCAAAACAACTGAATAACATGATTTTTAAAGACATAGCCTAAATTTAGAGAAGTTAACACTTATTATGTTTGAAGCAACATTAATAAACCATTGTTAATATACAGCGGCGGCCTTATCCATTGCGAGGCTCTGGGCGGCAGATCTTTGCGAGGCCCTGGGCGGCAGATCTTTGCGAGGCCCTGGGCGGCAGATCTTTGCGAGGCCCTTGTCCTTTGTGCAAAGTACAGTATGTGAATTGAAATAGTAGGCACTTATTAATATTAATATATACTGTACTATAAATTAAATTTATTTTATTGTTATAACTAATAGCCAAGGATAAAATAAAAAGTTTTAAATATCAACTTTTTTCTACTTGGTTGTTGCGCGAGGCCCCTCCAAGAGCGAGGCCCCGAGCGATTGCCCTGCTCGCCACCTCCTAAGGCCGCCACTGTTAATATATGCCAAGAGACATTGTTTAACCTCTATAAACTACTACACAAGTCATATTTTCCGTAGGAGGTTCAATATGGACACAAATTCCCCTACATTTAAACCCCTACAAACTCAAATAAACTTAAATGCGCAAAAATGCGATTGATTTATCAAAAGTAGGCTCTGTTCATCGATTGATCTAAAAAACTTATAACAATTTTTGAAAATATTATTATTTTAATGATATATTTGGAAAAAATATAATAATACTTACCTAAAAGCAAAGTTGACAAAGGAACATCTTTGTTTATTGCTTTCCGAGACATGGTAACAAATTCATTATTTGGATCTTCTAAAGAAGATAATTTCGTTCCAAATGCTGTTGAAGCTATTACATCGATAGTGAAACAATTCATGTATCTAAAAGCGTTGAAAATATTAATTCAATATTATCATAAATGGAAATCATTAAATAAATAAATATTGTCTTTGCCTAAAAAGAAATTTACAATAAATCAACGCTATTTAATTGTTTAAAATGTTTAAAAAATAAAACGTTTATGTAAAATAAAATAAATATAAGAATAAAAAATAACGCAAAATCAGTATGGACAAAATGCCATTCATTCGATTTTTCTTTTCGTTTATTTAATCGTTTATTTCTTAAAAGAAATTTTACTTTTTTCAGCATATGCATTGTACTGTATGTACGTTTCAATTTTTTAACTCGTAAATTTTTAATTGAAATTTTAATAATAAAATGTGAATATAAACTAATAAATATAATATTTGCTTAGATAAGAAATTGAAAGCAAAGAAACATTACATTCATATTTATATTTAAAACTGTATTTCTTATTAATCTTTATTTACATTTGTTTACTTTCCTATAATCTTTACGATTACAAAATAATTAATGTAAGCGTAAATAATATGGCAGTGAATTAACGTACAAAAACTTTATTAAGATTTTCGATTTGTCATTTAAATATAATTGCAGTATTTTTAGGTTTAATAGTGGATATTGTATCGAAAATTTTATAATTTTTACATAGAGTTTAATTGTAATACTGTATATACAGAATTATTAGAAAACTCCAAAATTTTTGTTTTTTTTTTCTCAGATTTTATAGTATTTTAAAAACATATTTAATTTACTTTTTGCAATCGATGCAATTATTTTCATTTTCATCGGGGATTTTCTTCAAATTTTCTGAGCATTTCTCCGCACATTCTTTAACCAAATAAGCCATCTAAAAACATTTAAACATAATGTATTGCATTGTATTGTAATGACTTAATTAATTTGAAAACATAGGAAACGTTTATTTTAAATTTATAATACAGGTTCATGTGTTATAAATTGAAAATGAACGTGTATAATGCATGTTTTACGATAGTCACTCAAATAAATTTAACTTACTTTTCTCATTTTTCCGCTACTAAAGGTTGGGCTTACGATGCATCTAATTCTCTTCCAATCATCATCTTGTAGAAAACTTAACATTTTGTCGAATAAGGCGTTTCCCGTTTTTACTTCCTGTAAAAAAACTTTTTATTATTTAAGTAAACATCAATAACGATAATATAAGGTAATGAGCCTTTCTTATAATATAACGAAACTTGAAATACTTTTAAGCGTTAAACAAAATAATTTTCTGTAAAATAATCGTAATTGAGAATTTAATTAAGTTTGAGAATGAATACCTTACATTTATTCACTTTGTTTAATAATTTTCACGATTATTATTCAAGTATTATTTAATTTGTTTCGTAGTTCGTTTTCTATCTTTAATTTCTAAATCTAACTTCAGTTCAGGAAAGAACTGCCTTAGACTACTACATAACCTTTCCTTCTCCAAAAGGAAATAAATAAGCATGCATAAAATTTGTCATCGTTTAGCAAACTTAAAAGTCCTAATTCTGATTGGATCTCTATGAAAGTAAAACCATACTTCGCCTTAGTCTCTAATAGACAATTATATAGGAACTGATTCTTTAAATTGATTAATAGTTGGACCTTTAAAGTTGGTCTCTAACAGGTAGTTTCCAGTAATTAGTTTCAGAAAATCTATCACAACCGTTATTTAGAACGCAAACGAGAATTCTGTAATTGAAAAGATTAATTCTTTATCTTTATGAATGTATGAATAGGATTTTATGTAATATTTATTTACAATAAAAGCAATGATATTTCTTGTTTTATTTGCTTAAAAAGTTAACCTATTATGTAAATTTTATAGTTATTTTCGGTTCATATTTATCGATCATCTTTATTTTACAAGCGCTAAATATTTAGTGAGCAGCTATTTTTAAGTAAATAATCGAACGATATCAAAACCGAATGAGGCCGTTTCGCTCGTTGTTATATTAAAGAAGATAATCTATTTAGACCAAGAAATAACTTTAAATGTTCTTTCTTAATATTTTCAAAATATTTTTTTATATTTTGTATAATGTATAAATGATTAATCGAACATGTTCTAAAAGCTAATTACTAAACTAGTAAAAATTTAACTTTTTATTCTAACGATAAAATAAATCTAATTTTGTCTTTTAAATCCAATAGTAAATAATAATTAAAATGTGTTAAATGAATACAGTGGTACCTCAGGATACGAATGCCCCAGAATACGAAATTTTCAGGATACGACATGAAATTCGAACATACTGTATTTTTGTTTCACGATACGAACAAAATCTCACCATACGACGTTACATTAGTTCGCAGCGCGATTTTTTATTCACTTCTGTTCATTGGTCTCAGTCCGCGTGTTTGCTTCGTCGTGGAAGGATCTCGCTCGATAAAGGAAATCTCGAGATATTATTAGAAAGTGACTGATTTTATTGAAAAGAAACATCCCGAAAAGGTTCACACTGGCTGTATTTCTGCTCGGAGTAATGACATTTGCCTAAGTCATTTTAGAAACCTCTTTACCAAGCGACCTCTATCCGGTGAAAGTGCTGGTGGAAGTGAAGGAAAGAAAGCAAAAAGCAGTGAATAAAAATGAAAAAAGAAAAAAGTTAAAAAAATTACTGTTGTTTTTTAGGTTATTTTTAAGTTATTGTTACATTATGTTATGTAAGTTAAGTTTTTAGTATTATTTCCCTTCTCTCTCTCTTCCGCCACCAGTTTACACCTCCACGTTGTCTATCCTCAAAGGTAAAGTGCAAATAAAACTACATTTTTTTTTATCAATTATTATTCTATTATGGTTATTTATATATTTAGAACTACAAAACGCATTTTTCAGTGTTTTCCTTACTATACTTTTTTTTTCATGTACTACTTAGCTTTAATTTGAGTGTGTTTTGGTGTTGGAACGAATTATTTAATTTTACATGTAATAGTATGGGGAAAAATGATTCACCTTATGACATTTTCATGATACGATCTCAGTTTCGGAACGAATTAATTTCGTATCCTGAGATACCACTGTACGGCAAGTAAAAAAATACGAAAAATGTCTTATTATTATTATTATTATTTTAAATCGAGAAAGTGAAAAAATTCAATTAAAATCATCTTTCATAGATCAGAATTGAAAACGTGATTTTTAGGAAAAATTCTAGGTCTTAATAAAGGAGAAAGAAAAACAAGAATAATTTTTCATGATGCCTTCAATGTTACGAACTTGACGAAAAGAATAATTCATCTTTATTCATTTTAGGCATTTTTTTTAAATTTTGCTATATTCAAAGAAATGTTTTATCCTGGTCACGAAAAAGAAACATGAATTAATTTTTGTGAATTTTTATATCTTATTATTACTTTTTATTTCCAATGTAATTTTAAATTATTTTATCTCCTTGTTTATGTGTGGTATTTATATTTATACCGTATTAGGCTAAAGTCTTCTCAAATTTTCTTATAATCTTATTCTATAAGATTATAAGATTTTTTCAATACAGAAAATTCTAGTCAAGTGTAATATTTTTAGAACACTTTTTCAGATTTTGAATTATTTGAAATCGCAAACTGTTTAATTAGTTGTGATTCCACATATATTATACGCAGGTCGAAAGGATCTGGTCTTCATTCTGGGCAAGAAGAATCCACGAAAGGTCTGAAAAAGGCCCCGTAATAGCCCCAGGATACCAAAAGCTAAAATAAACAAATAAATAAGTATTTTTTCCATGCGAATTCCCAAAGTCTGACCTTTGAGCATTCAAGTTCTACATCTCGAGATCCATTTTCAGACGTTGATAGTTAAATTATTCTCGAGATGAATTCTTATCATTCAGTAATTATTAGTACATTTTTTAATGATTAGTTTTGTAATTTATTTTATATTTGTTTTAAAAGTAAAATTAAGTATAAGAAGTAGACTATATGAAAATATTAGAGTTTAAAAAACATTTTCTATCCTAGTTCTGTTCTAATGCCACGTAAATTTTTTAAAGATAATTTACTCTAGCGTCATGTCAATTTGTATGATAGTTCATAAATGCTTTTAGAACATTCAATATGTAAATTCGTACATTCAAGAATGACTAGATCGCCAGACATGAGCATACCCTCTGAGTATGCTGATATCTAGCGATCTAGGAATGAAATTTAGGCATGGACGGCATTGCAGTTTTCCTAAAATGTAGAATTTAAGTAATAATTTTATGCTTTTTTCATTTTGTTGCTTTTCGAATTAGGCTATACATATGTACGAAGTATTCCCAATATTCTTAAGCTTTCTAATGTTCTTGATACATTTTTGTCGCTAGCTTATGATTAAAAAGCGGAATGTAAGGATCGTAGCAGATAAATTTTTGTCAGTTATTAATTAACATATTCAAATAACAGATACTTTTCATTGCCATTTACTGCTTTTCAAAATTTGCAAGCGATTTTCATTGAGATAAATTTAAGTAAAATTCTATCGATCATACCTGTTAATGGCCGATTTAAATTTCTTTAGTTATAAACTATTAAATATTGTATGAATTGTCGATAAAAATAATATTTACAATTAATGATGCTCATATTTAATTTAAACTTAATATTCATGATTAAATGAAAGGAATATGTTTATATATAAAAATCCATTGCAACGTACCATTCTATTATGAAATGTATTAAAATCTTTAACAAAAACTTTTTTCAAAATCTGAGGATCTGCAACACAAAGTTGTGGTTTAAATCCCATAATTCTCCTACAAAATACAAAAAATACGAATTTGAGAAATTATCCAAAATATTATAGAGGAGAAGGTGGTATTATAGAACCCCAATTACATTTTAGTGAATTTTAAACAAGGTATCATAACTACACCCACATTTTTTGTGCAAAAAGTACTGGTAACTAGTAAACTAAATGTTCCTAATTGGATTTTTCGCTAGTGTAATTATAAGTATGGTTTTTGAAGGCTTTTGTACAAAAAGTCCGAAAGTAGGCTTAGAGAAAATCGGGTGGTAATATGGAACCTTACTGTATATTTTCAAAAAAATGCTTTAATGTAGCCAAAAACAAATAGGAAAGNATGTTAGAAAAAAGTCAGGGATTTTCCTTGATGTTAGAAAAAAGTCAGGGATTTTCCTTGATGTTAGAAAAAAGTCAGGGATTTTCCTTGATGTTAGAAAAAAGTCAGGGATTTTCCTTGATGTTAGAAAAAAGTCAGGGATTTTCCTTGATGTTAGAAAAAAGTCAGGGATTTTCCTTGATGTTAGAAAAAAGTCAGGGATTTTCCTTGATGTTAGAAAAAAGTCAGGGATTTTCCTTGATGTTAGAAAAAAGTCAGGGATTTTCCTTGATGTTAGAAAAAAGTCAGGGATTTTCCTTGATGTTAGAAAAAAGTCAGGGATTTTCCTTGATGTTAGAAAAAAGTCAGGGATTTTCCTTGATGTTAGAAAAAAGTCAGGGATTTTCCTTGATGTTAGAAAAAAGTCAGGGATTTTCCTTGATGTTAGAAAAAAGTCAGGGATTTTCCTTGATGTTAGAAAAAAGTCAGGGATTTTCCTTGATGTTAGAAAAAAGTCAGGGATTTTCCTTGATGTTAGAAAAAAGTCAGGGATTTTCCTTGATGTTAGAAAAAAGTCAGGGATTTTCCTTGATGTTAGAAAAAAGTCAGGGATTTTCCTTGATGTTAGAAAAAAGTCAGGGATTTTCCTTGATGTTAGAAAAAAGTCAGGGATTTTCCTTGATGTTAGAAAAAAGTCAGGGATTTTCCTTGATGTTAGAAAAAAGTCAGGGATTTTCCTTGATGTTAGAAAAAAGTCAGGGATTTTCCTTGATGTTAGAAAAAAGTCAGGGATTTTCCTTGATGTTAGAAAAAAGTCAGGGATTTTCCTTGATGTTAGAAAAAAGTCAGGGATTTTCCTTGATGTTAGAAAAAAGTCAGGGATTTTCCTTGATGTTAGAAAAAAGTCAGGGATTTTCCTTGATGTTAGAAAAAAGTCAGGGATTTTCCTTGATGTTAGAAAAAAGTCAGGGATTTTCCTTGATGTTAGAAAAAAGTCAGGGATTTTCCTTGATGTTAGAAAAAAGTCAGGGATTTTCCTTGATGTTAGAAAAAAGTCAGGGATTTTCCTTGATGTTAGAAAAAAGTCAGGGATTTTCCTTGATGTTAGAAAAAAGTCAGGGATTTTCCTTGATGTTAGAAAAAAGTCAGGGATTTTCCTTGATGTTAGAAAAAAGTCAGGGATTTTCCTTGATGTTAGAAAAAAGTCAGGGATTTTCCTTGATGTTAGAAAAAAGTCAGGGATTTTCCTTGATGTTAGAAAAAAGTCAGGGATTTTCCTTGATGTTAGAAAAAAGTCAGGGATTTTCCTTGATGTTAGAAAAAAGTCAGGGATTTTCCTTGATGTTAGAAAAAAGTCAGGGATTTTCCTTGATGTTAGAAAAAAGTCAGGGATTTTCCTTGATGTTAGAAAAAAGTCAGGGATTTTCCTTGATGTTAGAAAAAAGTCAGGGATTTTCCTTGATGTTAGAAAAAAGTCAGGGATTTTCCTTGATGTTAGAAAAAAGTCAGGGATTTTCCTTGATGTTAGAAAAAAGTCAGGGATTTTCCTTCATGTTAGAAAAAAGTCAGTGATTTTCCTTGATGTTAGAAAAAAGTAAGGGATTTTCCTTGATGTTAGAAAAAAGTCAGGGATTTTCCTTCATGTTAGAAAAAGTCTGTGATTTTCTTGATGTTAGAAAAAAGTCAGGGATTTTCCTTAATGTTAGAAAAAAAGTCAGGGATTTTCCTTGATGTTAGAAAAAAAAAGTCAAGGAATTTGTCAAGAATTGTCAAAAAGTCAGGGAATTTGTCTCCTTGACTACCTTGTTGATTTGTTTGGTGACAATACACTTGACTAAGTATACATGTCTGCAGGCGACAAGAAATAATGTAGTTCAATACAACTTATGCAAAGGTGTTCAGAATATTTTTAGGACTTAAAATTTCTCTCAAATATACACAAAATTTCTCCAAAAATTTACAAAGTACAAAACATTATAAATAATTTTAATTTAAATGTTATTATTTATTATTTTTCACTTAATAATTTTGATTGAGTAGTAACGAAACAATTTCCTATTTTTCCACTTTATTAATATGTTATAAAATTCAAGAAATTTGTAAGGAATAAATAGATTATACAGGATTTGTTAATGAATAATAAATAAATAATTTGTGTTTGATTTTTTTAAAGCCACGTAGTTTTATGGTTGTGGATTAATAACAGAATAAACTATTTTAATTTAATAAAACATTTTATTTTTAGTTTTAATAATTCGGAATTTATAAAGAAATATATAACTGTTAATTAGAAAAAAAAAAAACTAATTAAAAAGCTGAAGAAGCAATAGAGTAAGTCAAATGCTGTTTTATTTTGTCATACTGTAAGGGATGTGAGGTTAGGGAATTTGTGAGGGGAAGTCAGGGAAAATCATGGAATTTAAAACAAAAATTTGAGTAGGAACCCTGTATGTCTAGTCCTTTCGAAAATCTACTGGTAGTTTCGTATACTTCTCATTATTTTGCAAATAATTGATTAAATCTGTTATCCCAACGAATGATTTTTTCCGAAATCGATCTAGGTCAGTGGTGCCAAAAACTTTCGATTGGTGGGCCAAATTGCGCCTAAGTCGTACGAAGGTAAGTCACAAATATTCTATTATTTATCATATGTCTAATTCTATCATTTGTAAGTGATGTGCCAATTGTGTTCTCGAGCTGGATTTGGCCACCTGATCTTTATGATGACCTCTCTGCCATTCCTTACTTATTTTTATCCTCTTAATTAAGTACGATTCCAACTTTCAATTTGCTTAACGTCTTCTCGGTATTGGAAGTAAATACTTTATAGAGAAAGATTGGTGGCACTATTTATTTCCATTTTTCTTAATACGTTTTGTAATATGAAAAGTACATTCGAATCAGCAAATGTGCCAAAGCATTCGTGCCCAACAGTGGCCGAGTGGATAAAACCACTAGTCGCTGGTTTGTACCTTTATCAACGGGATGGCTACTTGCGATTTTCCGGATTTTCATCTCGTGTTTAATAGGAGCTAGTTTCTTTTTTAACGTGGCACTCACCCTTGGCAGTTCTCTCGAAAGGCACACTTCCCTGGCAGGCTGTTCTTGTGGTGCCAAGGAAGCATTCATAAAGTAGTGCCACTTCTTGTTTGTTCTTCCTCATTGATTAGTACAGTCTGATGCATTAGACCTCGATTGTGTACACATTTCGGATGGTCCCGACCCATGACCATTATATCCTTCACCCGAAATAGGCAGGTAGTATATGACAATCACTATCTAACTTAAGAAGAATCGCTATAATTCGGATCCGATACGAAGTAGCTTGACACTACGAATGGTTTTATTAAATTAATAGGTTTATTTATTTATTCTCATTTAAAGAGAATAGAAGATCCATTATTACTAACGCTCTCTTAAGCGCATGTTTTACAATATGGTACTTATTATAAGCATTGTTACAGTTCGGTTTAACATTTGTTGTCCTTTCCTATTTGTTTTTGGCTACATTAAAGCATTTTTTTTTAAAATATACAGTAAGGTTCCATATTACCACCCGATTTTCTCTAAGCCTACTTTCGGACTTTTTGTACAAAAGCCTTCAAAAACCATACTTATAATTACACTAGAGAAAAATCCAATTAGGAACATTTAGATTACTAGTTACCGTACTTTTCGCACAAAAAATGTGAATGTAGTTATGATACCTTGTTTACAATTCACTAAAATGTAATTAGGGTTCCATAATACCACCTTCTCCTCTATAATTTTATACTTATCTATCATTTAGTTACACCTGTTACATAAATTTTAGATTATTTTTATTTCTTTATCAGATTTTGAACGATTAATCGTAGCAGAAATATA
This sequence comes from Centruroides sculpturatus, assembly GCF_000671375.1. NCBI lineage: Eukaryota > Metazoa > Arthropoda > Arachnida > Scorpiones > Buthidae > Centruroides > Centruroides sculpturatus. The sequence goes on from NW_019384483.1 coordinate 99,467, forward strand.
ATGCAATTATGCTCGAAAATGATAGATTTCTCACTAGCAATGAGTTATGTACAGTACTTATTATATATTATACGATATTTAGATACATTATCAATATGATTTGTTATTTCTTATACAGTTTATTCATTAATTTCGTATATAAAAATAATAAATAAATACACCTCAGTTACCATTCTAAATATTACTTCATAAATATGATAAAATACAGTCTCAAAGTTCAATGTCATAAGTGTTTTTTATTTGTCTTTCTTTATCAGCCAAAGATAACCTTAACAATCTAATGATTAGCGATATACTAAAAACAATCACAATTGAATAAAATTAATCTTATTTTGTAAGTTACATTAGAATATTTAAATAATAATATTGTATTTAAAATTTATAATAATATTTTAGTTTTCATTCTGTAAAATTAATTGATTCATACACATAAATTTTAATTACTAAACGTTAAGTCACCGAAAAAAAGTTACTAAATGATCTTCAATTATGGATAAAATTTATTATTGTTCATTCAATGACGTAATTCAATATTTTCCTCAAATCAGACGTCATTTAACAGGATGTAATTCATTAATGCTATTATTTTTTTAATACCGAATAAAATGTTTGGCCTATCATAACTTACTTATGATTATAATATTTAAATTTTATTTACATATATTTATTGTTATAATGTTAAATATATTTACATAATATATTATATATTATGTAATATATAATATATTATGTATTACATAATATATTATATGTATTAATACATATAATATATTATATTTTATGTAATAAATATATTTACATAACAATATTTACATAACAGATCAGATAAATTAATTAATAAACAATAATGAAATTTATATTTCATTATTGTTTATTAATTAATTTATCTGATCTGTTATATATTAGCAAGATTATTATTTATATGAAATGTTGATAACAATATTTAAATTTAGTCAGTTTTAATGAATATTCAAAATTAATTTTATCTTCTTAATTTTTATTTAAATCATAGTGAATAAATTGAATGATAATTATAATTAAATATTAATTTATTTGATAAAAAGACGTTTGTAACAATATTGTTGTATAGATAATGACATGTATAGTACTTACATGATGCATAACAACAATAAACTTGCAATAATTGTAATCGAGGTGAAAGGAGTAAACTGATGTAACTCCATGGCAAAAGAAGACTTACAACAGTCAACTAGAAATACAGTTACCTACTGGACGATTTTTATACAGGAGAGGATGCTAACTCTGCCATCTATGAAAAATAACAATTACTAAACCTCAATTGCAGCTACAGTATTGTACAGCACATGTACAAATAAACATTGTTTCATTTCGTTTTGTATACTGTATTAACAAGTGAAATGTATTTACAGTCGACCCCCCTATAACACTGTTGATAATTCCGTTTTATAAGAATTCCATGTTGTACGAGTCACTTAGATTTTACAAATACGTGTGCCGGGCTATGAACGGCTCAGGTATTTGTAAAATCTAAGTGACTCGTACAACATGGAATTCTTATAAAACAGAATTATCAACAGTGTTATAGGAGGTCGACTGTATTATTGCTTATGTTAGACAAGCTAATGATTGAAATAAAGTGCGAGAGAATTTTGGTAAGTATTCGTATAATATTTTATTCGTTATGTAAATAAAAATTTCAATATAAAATACACCAAAAAATTCTAGAAATCCATTTGTTAAAATCGAGAAACATTCTTGGAAAAATCATTTTTCCCACTCTATTCCTGTATCTTGGTTAAAATGAACCAATCTCTAATTTAATTTCGTTTTCGTGAAAATGAGAAAAGAAAGTAACAATGTATCGAAATTACAATTTTAATTGATAAGATACTTTTTTTGTCTTTCCAGTTCTAATTCTTCAGTTAGAACAGTTCAATACAGTCATAAAATTAGTAAAATAAAACGTGCGCATATTATTCTAAAATAAATATTTAAACTGAAAATTATATAAAGAAAACTAAGAATAAATGACAGTCAGATTAACAGGTATAAATTGTCATTTATAATGTTAAAAATGAAATATTCTTAAAAATATACAAAATCTCTTTCTCTCTTCATATGTATAATCGTAATGCAAACAATATTATTGCCAGCGTTTCTTCTGAAATTTACAGAATATTTAACACAGTATATATATAATATATTATACAATTAATAAATAAATATAAAATAAAATAATAAATAATATATGTTATATATATACTGTATTAATTATTCTGTATATACAGTAAGTAATTTAACACACAAAAAGTATAGAAATGACACGCATTACTGATATAAATATCTTTAATTGTGAGTATTTTTTTTCTCCATAACGTTAAATGTTAACTTCACAATTCATCGACTCCTTCATGAATCTTCCCTGAACTAAGCTTTGCCTTAACGAAGAATAAAATTTGTTACCAGAGAAGCTCTGTGCTGATGAAATCGAATAATTTTATTTAGAATTCCATGTTCTGGTAATTATAATTTATGAAAATAAAAACTTTGATTTATTGTGATTAATTAACTGTGGTTTTTTGTTAGGATTTATTTCTCAAAAATTACTTCGAACACCATGTAAAAGAGGATTCTTTTAACAGATCAACGGATAAGGGAGCAGAGTCGACGACTTTTTTGGAACAGCAGTTTACATAAGGGAACACTATTTTAAGCAAGATTTAGAAACGCCTTTAATTTTACCAGCAACAGAACTGTTTACGTTATAGTAGTTTTAGAGATTTGGCGGAATCGTCTATCAGTTTTGTAATAAATGGGCAAACAAAGATTACTTACGGAGTCATAATGAACGGGTTTTATTGGATACATGAGAAATAATTGAAATTTATGAAAGAATCATAAAAATAGGGTGAACAAAAAGTTCGCAAAAACGTTAAACATTTATAAAAAATGGAAAAAATATCGGAATGAAATGTTGTTTTTGTGGTAAGTATTGTCAACACGAAAAATTTTTATTGACGGGAAAATTCGTTCCAAAAATCACCGTTACAAACGACACTGAAAATCTTTCGATATGCTTTCTGATTGCAAAGGTACTTAAAATCCCGAGTGTTTCGATCAGGTCCTTCCACTTTGTTGGAATTGAAAAATGCTATTCCCGTCAGGTAACATTTATGCATCCGGACACTATATAGGCCTATGTAATATATTATACAATTGCACTCTGCAGTTGCAGGCATTATTACTAGGCTAAATTGTCTTATATCCTATGGTGGAGGCGATGTCCAACACTTGCTTGTCTAATAAACGCATTGAAAGTCATTTTCATCGTCGTTTGTATTTCTCTTGTATGTCAGCATCACTATCAGTGGTTTTGAAACAATTTTTCCACTCTCAACAAAATCTTCCGTTTTGACAATATTTATCACACACAAACCCTCATTCTGATAATTCTTCCATTTTCTATGACTGTTTAAAGTCTTTACGGCCCTTTCGCCTACCTGTATAGCATATAGAAGCCTACCATTATTTTGCCGATTCCATTCTTTTCCAAGAAATTACTAAGCTATAACTAGTGGAATTGGTGAAAATAATAGTCCAGACGTGAGGGGCTACAATGGGTTACCCTACTTTATTTGAATAAACAGCTCAGACGACTTGCGCAGTATGTCCACATTTCGAGAGGATCAGGAAAGGAGTGATTAACGATCAGATTTCAGCGGTCACACGACCTTACTTTAAGGCAATACTGTACTTATTTGTTTTTATACTGTACGTCCAATAAGAGAGCATTCAAACTTTTAGAGCAAGAATGTTCAATCTTTTCAGCTAACCCCCTACTATATTTATGTGAAAAAATGAAATAAATATGGCAAGGAAATATGCAAGTACTGCATTTACTGCATTTACAGATTATTCCATAAAAGAATAAAATAGACGATAGAAATGGAAAGCAATAAGTAATTACATCAAAATTGCATGATAATGAATTTCAACGTTTTCAAGTGTATTATAAGTAAATAGAGCAAATAGAGTAAATAGAGTAAAATTAATAGTAAATAGGATATAATAAATTGGAAAGAATCGAATATCATGAACAATCCGGATTGATATTGATACTTCCGATAGAGAGCATGACGCAGCAATCTTGAGGGCGTTCTTCTAAGCAGACTCGACTGTATATTCAATATTAGAACATTATAGTTTAAAAAAAAATAAAGAAAACTGGAAAAGTCCGCTCGTAAATACTTCAAAGTGTTTACTTTTTTAAAATTAAATTTTAATGATTTTTAAGTTATAGATATTAAATTTGGTAGAATCTGGAGAAAATATCTCCAGACGTTAAAAAAAGAACAAAGACAATTAAACACGAGATTAACATTTAATGAAAAATCAGATAATTTTTATTAAAGAAAACATGTCATTACTTGCTTCTCTCTAAATAAATTAGTACAAAATAAAGTCAACATTTTTTAAAAATAACAACTAGCTCACAAATTATATAATTTATATATTATATACAATTTATATAGTTTAATAGTGCATTTGTGCAAATTATACAAAGTACTCAGAGTATATAAAACAATTGTTACGGAAAAATACCTAATCAGCTGATAAAAATTCAAATGCATTATTTAATTCTTTTGTACTAATTATATTTTAAAACATTTATTTCAATTATTAAAGTTAAAGTCTTTATAATTCATTCATTAAATTTTGACATATCTTATTTCTGATATTGAATTAAAATTATATCTTATCATTATTCCTAAATTAATATAAATCTGACAATATTCTAATAGTAAATAATTTATATTTAGAGTAATTATGAAAAAAATTAATGAAAAAAGAAACGTTGAAATATCTTTGCTCTCAGAAAAAAAATTAACTTTAGGATTGGCATTAATTAATTATGAATTTTATACCAAAGTTACTTTTTAAAATTACTTTTATTACAGACATTGTAGAAAACATTAAATTAATTAATTATGATATTGTTATCAGACATTATTAGTTCATTTTCTTTTTTCTAATTTGACCATAATTTTCTTTGGCTGAAGAAAACCTTGACCCACGTAATACTCTAAAGGCAACTAGAAAGAGAATAAAATAAAACCATTATAATTTTCTATTTATTGTAAACAAATCATTTTAATTATTTCAAAAGTTCGATTTGGAATTTTGTTAATCTAAAATAATATGTTTACATATAAGCATAAAATTTTATACACAGTGAAGCGTCGAAAATTTGGTAGTTGGTGCTGAGAAACAGAGAGAAAGCAGAAGGCGATCAGTCAAAAAAGTCTATTTTTGACTGATCGCCATTTTCTACGGACCATTTTTCGATTTTGGGCACATTGAAACGTCAAGAGTTGGAGTTTTCTCTGTATGTATGAATGTTAGCGTGGCATGATTTTGTTCATCTACTTTGAGGCTTAAGTTATTCAAAGTGGATGAACAAAATCATATATATATATCATTTTGTTCATCCATTTATTTTGTTCAGAATTTATATATATATAAATTTCTAAACATGTTTAAAATTGTTAGTAAAATGTGTATATATATACTATCCTCTGAATACATTTCTGAAGTTTTGCACAGAGGATAGTATATTAGGGATATTGCTGATATTACTGGTAAAGGTCAAGTCAAGAAGGTGGGAGATAGAGGAGATCACTTTTCATATCTTCATTGTGGTCAGATGGTCAGATATAATGATTTTACTCGTAATTAAACTTCTTATTTTCCCTTTTTTATAAAAGTCATATCCACTCTCAAAATAAAGCTTTTTGCCATTTTATAATATTTAATAGTATAAAAAGTTTTTAAATAAAATATCATAACAGATGGCGCCACACACAATTTTAAACTTTTTTACCGGAAAAGTTATGTAACTCGTTCCTGGAGTTTTATATATGTATCAGTCGTGGCACTTTTCACATTTATTTTTACGAGTCAAAAGTGTCAATCTTCTTCAATAAATAAATGAGTCAAAAGTATCAATGATTCATGAAAAATAAAAATATGACGGTAGAGGTTTATTAACTGTTATAAAAATACAGTGTAAAACATTTATATTTGTTTTTTGCATGGTAATTGACATTTTAGGTAAATTTTTTTGGTAAAGACACTGCCCCACCATAAATGAATTGCAGAATTTATCTCTCTCCATAACAAAAAAATATCTTATTTCCAATTCATCGTGCAAATTAGTAGTTTTATTACTCTTTGGCACATTCATTTTGCAAATAACTAAAATGTTTTAAAGCATAAGAAAGTAATTTATAGAATAATAACGTAATCTAGGTAGGACCACATTCCTATTTCTTCCTGCTTTTTATTCAGCATCTGAGTCTGATCTTTTTTGTTTTGCCTAAATGTGAAACATAATTTAACACATGCTGTTGTATCTTTGCAGCTTCACTAAAAATTGTTTATTTATTTCTATTTTAATGTTTTAGCTAAAATATATGTATTAATATACAGAGTAGCATTGTATTGCATATTTTTAATATTTGAACAAAACAAAATTAAATAAACATTTTAATTAGGAAAAATAAATAAAATAGTTACTTTTGTTTCCTCTGTAGCTTCCGCTCGAAGATCGCGAAAGATGTAGACGAGACACATTTTTACTACCATTAAAGCAAATCTCATTCCAATACAGTTTCTTGGGCCTTCTCCAAATGGAAGATAAGTGAATGGAAGAATTGAACTTCGGTTTTCTGATAAGAATCTGAAATATCATTATGTAAAACTTCATGATAATTCGTTTCAAAAAATAAATTAAATAATTGAATATGTTACCCGTTAAAGCTCGAATGTACACATTACCTAGCTAATCTGCAGATTAACTAGCGTGATCCGTTAAAGTTGCTAAAATTGTTCTATTTCTCAAATTACCTAGATAATGTGCAGATTATCTAGGTAATCTGCAAATTACCTACTAGGCACTCGGTAAAGTGAAAATAAAATCTTTGCTGAAACAATAGCAATGTTTCTGTACGCTTAAATTAACATAATGTTCTTTATTTAATTTTCGATATCTAAAGAATCAAGTTAATACAATCAAACAATCGACAAATTAGTTGATAGAATCAATCATCAACCAATTAAAAAACATACAAAAAATCAAACGATTTAAAATATTAATACAATTAGGGAAATTATTATATAGATAACCACCTATGGAATTTCGGGACTTTGAGTATCTATCTGAACTGAGGGGACCGAAACGACTTCAACGATACCCTACTTTTGGACCGGAGACGAAAAATAATGAAGTTATCATACTTTTTTCTGGTGATCGCATGATATAATTGTGCAGGTAATGTTACCTATGGTGAGTAAAATGGCGGCTCGTCTCTGATTCCAGCAAACAGAAGAAAGGAAACAGTGGGTACGCACGTTCTGTCTTAACCTAACCTATTTTAATAAATTACCATAATTATTACCAACCAAACTATTAGAATAGGTTAGGTTAGGTTTGAACGTGCGTCCCCACTGTTTCCTTTCTTCTCTTTGCTGGAATCAGAGACGAGCCGCCATTTTACTCACCATAGGTAGCATTATCCAATTGTGCTTACTTATTAGTGCAGTCTAAAGATTGGTGACACTTTGAATTTCATAGCAATTGGTTTCTGCGACAAGCATACCTATTTGTGGTACATTTATTTGTGGCAAAGATCTTATTTTCACTTTACCGAGTGCCTAGTAGGTAATGTGCGGATTACCTAGATACTCTGCACATTATCTAGATAATTTGAGAAATGGAACAATTTTCACAACTTTAACGGATCACTCTAGTTAATCTGTAGATTAGCTAGGTAATCTTCAGATTAACGACTTTCGAGCTTTAGCGGTAACAAATACACCGAATTTATATGTGATAAGTAGTACATTAAAATAATTTGAAATCTTATTTTGTTTGAAGATATTGCATTTTGAAAAAAACAAAGTTTATATATTAATTATTGATATAAAATAGTGAAGAACTTTTACCAAACTTTACAAATTAAAAAACAAATATTTATGAACGAAAAGAAAATTCGTTTTTATTTGTGAAAAAGTATTTTGCATGTAACTATAAAAAATAATAATTAATTTGGGATAATTGTTTTTAAAGACTTACTTGATAAAACTCATTTTACCTTATACGATTTAATAAATGTATGCATACTGAATTTAAAATTATTTAGTTTGAATGATAACATTTACTTAGAATTTGGGATATTTCCAACACAAAAAATAAATGACATTTTAATATCATGTAATTTTAATATATGATTGATTACGGGCAGATGGCTGACACGATTAAGGGAATAACCTATAGCTCTTGAAAATCCGGCAGTTGAAAACCCCAGAAATTATCAAGAGAAATCTTTCCAGAATATAATGGGTCTAGTCCCTCATCACGTGGTCGCCCATATTGTAGTCTTGAAAATACATGATGGGATGATTAAATAAGTAATTAAAATTTGAATTAAGACCAATTTAAATCTCTAGCTAAAATTAAGTTATTTGAAATGAGATCAGAAACAAATTTGAGAATAAACTGTTTAATTGAGACTAATGTTTGTTATGTCAAAAGAAGAGTATTAACAAAATTTCGGACCTATATCACTAAAAGGAACGGCTAGTGATACATATATAAAGATTTTTTCAGTCGCTGCAGAGCTCAGAGCAAAGCCTGCTTTCACCTAAATAAATTTAGAGATTAATCGAGATGAGCAGTAAGTGAACAGAACTAAACTCTATTCAGGTTGCGAAAAACTATTGGAACTAATGAAATGTTAAAATATAGTAAAGTATATAGTGTGAGGCCCACCATTCCCCCCCAAAATTTGTTATTATCGTATCTATATACAGTATATATGTATTTGTGAATTATTATTTACATTATTTGTATAATTTTAGTTTTAAGCACTTTATTTAAATCTTTTTGCTAATAATGTATTTGCTTTAATTAATTAATCAGTTAGAAATTTTATTGTATTTTAAACTCTAAACACCACATGTATTTTATATCCTTTTTTTATTTTGTCTGATTGTGTAAAGAACGACAGTTAGCTCTCAGACAGGGCTCCATTTGGACCCACATCTTCGAGATGTGGGTCCAAAGGGCTAAATTCCTTTACAACCAACATTGTAAAGGAATTTCGCCTATTTTTCGATTTTAAGGACCCCTTTCCAAATTTTCAGTAATATCGATTTAAAAGAATTTAGAGAAACAAATTAGAATAAAAAATTATCAATTAACTGTTATAAATCTTACAACGTGCAAAGGAAAAGATGAAGGGAATGTCTGTCGTTTCTCCCTTTTTCGATGGTGTTATATGACCGATGGTATGCTATCCATGTCACATGGACGCACATCATTTTTCATTGGCAAAAGAGAAAGAGGACCACTAGATGACCAATCATACATTTTACAAATTACTTCACCTTCCTCCAGAACAAAAGCATGATTGGTCAAAAACAAAAAATAAAATAGAAAAAAGAGACGAAATTAACAGAATGAGACAGGATTAAGAGACTGACTGACTTGCCAGACAGAGGATTGACCGACTCAGCGATAGACCTAGTGAAGGACCAAGTAAAGAAGAAAGAAGACGTAAATGAAGAAGAGAACAGGGACAGAAAGTGAAGAAAGAGAAGACAACGCTTTTCCTAATATGTTGTGAGTCACGCAGTTCGGATAACCCCCCGTTAGGTACCCCCTCGGTACAGATAGAAGTAGGCCAATTTCTTAAATCGGATTTTATAATTTGGTTTAGAACTTTGTTTTTCGATAATAAACTCTTGTTATTTGTACTTGACTCTGCATTCATCCTCCTGAGAGGCTCATTCCTGAACTTCTGAGTGACTCTTACGCTCGCGCCTTAACTATTTTTTTCCCTCTAAATCGGAGGTGTGTCCGACAAAATACATCTGGTGGAAGGACCCTACCCTAAACTTGCGTAATCTAATTTTTGACGGCCCCCGATCTCCACAATAACGCATAATAAAGTTCTACAAACCGCAGCGTTTCTATAGTTCAGGGAATTTCCTCGATGCCGGAATCAAGTTTAAAGCCACGTATCTATAGATTCTTGTAAAAGTGACAAGTAAAAATCAAATAAATATTTCTAGTATCATCGATCGAGAAGCTCTCCGTATTAGTATTGATGAACTTGACGATATGTTAAATATCTCAAACGGGTCATGAAAATGTCCACACAATTTTGCATGACTATAGACATATTATGCGCTTTTGGTCTCGATGGGTTCCCGCTTTTGATGTCGGAGGAAAAACGTGTTTACACGGAAGTCTGCAAAGAGTTGTAATGTCTGTTGTCAAAAGTAATAGCCGACACTTTTTTTAAATAGGCAAGGACAAATACCAACATGTTGTACTTCCAAATATAACAATCACCGGACAGTTCACTGTCTTGAATACTGTCTGCAGTAAACATCTGAATCTACATATAAGTGATTGGCAGCTGCAACATAATAATACGAGCCGCATATCGCTAAAGCGGTAAATGAGTTTTTGACCAAAAAAAAAAAAAAATGTTTCGTGTGTCCGACATCCACCTTACACTCGAGTGATTTCCATATTCCATACAGCACCGAAGTCGAAGTACGGAAAACTCATTTATGGTCTAAAACAGTGTTAAAGCATCAGACGAGATTCTGAAAAACAACTCGAAAGTTGGGCTATTACGCGTCTTCAAGGAATGGAGTAATTACAATGAATTCCATGAGGAATAAATGCTTCGAAACACCACATTCACCAAACTTTAGATTGATTTTTTTTCGTACATGATAATCAGTCTAAATTTGAATTGATTGCTATAATGAATTTTTCAGTAAGCAATATCAAAACATAAATTTAAAAAGCATGTCAATGACTGAACGATATAAAACGCTGAATAAAAGAATTTAATGTAATTGAAACTTACAGATTGTGTCAGATTGAGATAAAACAGCAAACGTCTGTTATTTTACTTATTCCTATTTTCAACAGATTAATGAAACGTCATAAAAGTAAACTTTAAATTTACAATAACCAAAGACATATTTATATAATTTCTATTATTTATTTTTACAATGATATTTCTAAATTTATTCCATATTCTGTTGTTAAATAGAAGTTAAACTACTTGCCTGTCAGGATCAAACTTTTCTGGATTTGGAAAAAATTCTTTATCATAATGCATAGCATAAATAGGAATTAGAATATTCATTCCTTTTGGTATTTTAATACCTAGCTCTGGTAATTCGTATTCTTCATCGCATTCTCTGACTAATCTAAATAAATAATAAAAATAAATTCATTAAAATTATGTTTAAATCAATTATATAAAAACTATGTCCTATACCAGCGTTCGCCAACTGCGAGAAAATTTTGGTGGTTCGTGCAGAAATTTGGACATTGATGCAACTCAAGGTTACGCGAAGTATTTCGAAATAAATGAAAAATGTTCGGTTGCTTTTTCTCACTATTGGAAGTATTTTTATTAATATACTAGCTGCAAGGACCCGCTTCGCTGGGTTTTTATTTGTTCGTACATTTTTATGTAATATAGTTTTTGTTTTTTATATATAAAAAACTGTTTTTCTAAGTAATCTAGAGTCTAGCTGCAAGGACCCGCTTCGCTGGGTTTTTATTTGTGGGCAAAAAGTAACGATAGTGAAGATTAAGATAATTACATTATAGCCAATCTTACCCGTTTTCACAGANTTATCCTTTTTTAACCCCATTCCCAATAACCCGGCATTTTCACAAACTCGGCCACCCTTCGGCCCACATTAGGCCGAGTTTTCGAGGTTCTACTGTATTTATAAGCCTAACTAATGACTTTAATCTGTAATTTAAATTTAATAATCATGAAAAATATAAGTTTACGTATAAAAATCTATTGCAACTTACCACTCTATTATGAAATGTATTAAAATCTTTGACAAAAACTTTTTTTAGAATATGAGGTTCTCCAATGCAAATATTCGGTTTAAATCCCATAAATCTCCTATAAAATATTTTTTTAAATATGAATTTTAGGCATTTACAAAAATTTATTTACTATTGAACACAAGACTGTGTTATTATTAAAACACTTGGCGTTTATCCACTTTATTCAGTTGAACTAAATAAAGTGGATAAACGGCAAGTGTTTTAATAATAATACAGTCTTATGTTCAATAGTAAATAAATACGAAAACACGGTTTCAAAAAACGAATCATTTACAAAAATATTCTATTATTGAAAGTATTAAAAATGAACTATTCTTATAGATATATTCGANTGTGATACATTTATTTTTGTACATTCCAAGTTATAAACAAATAAGCTAAGTTGATAATCTTAATGAAACGTAACATTAAATTCAACTAAATTCTGGAATCGCAACTTTCAAATTGATCTTACATTCGTTTTCCAGATTTCGTCTACTTCTCGAAGTAATTTATCCTGATGTTCCGGATATAAGGCCATATGATATAAGACGAAAGCTACTGTGTTTGTGGTAGTCTCATTTCCAGCAAATAGAAACAAAGTGCATTGAGCCATCATTTCGTCGGAGCTCATAGCTGAAATTGCAGTTAAATTACGTTACACAATTTTCTTTTCTTTTTTGAAAAATCTAATTGATAACATACTTTTATGTTTCGGCAATATTTTAAAATTTGACATTTCTTCTTCTTTGGCTTCTTCTGGAGAAACTTCCAAAACACCTTTTTGTGCATCCAATAATAACTGAAGAAAATCGTAGGCTTTCTGAAAATATAAAGTTTTAATAAGTGATTGTAATTATACTTTTAAAATGGAATGTTAAGATAGGTGAATCAATTGCAAAGAGTTGTAATGTCTGTTGTCAAAAGTAATAGCCGACACCTTTTTTAAATAGGCAAGGACAAATACCAACATGTTGTACTTCCAAATATAACAATCACCGGACAGTTCACTGTCTTGAATACTGTCTGCAGTAAACATCTGAATCTACATATAAGTGATTGGCAGCTGCAACATAATAATACGAGCCGCATATCGCTAAAGCGGTAAATGAGTTTTTGACCAAAAAAAAAAAAAAATGTTTCGTGTGTCCGACATCCACCTTACACTCGAGTGATTTCCATATTCCATACAGCACCGAAGTCGAAGTACGGAAAACTCATTTATGGTCTAAAACAGTGTTAAAGCATCAGACGAGATTCTGAAAAACAACTCGAAAGTTGGGCTATTACGCGTCTTCAAGGAATGGAGTAATTACAATGAATTCCATGAGGAATAAATGCTTCGAAACACCACATTTACCAAACTTTAGATTGATTTTTTTTCGTACATGATAATCAGTCTAAATTTGAATTGATTGCTATAATGAATTTTTCAGTAAGCAATATCAAAACATAAATTTAAAAAGCATGTCAATGACTGAACGATATAAAACGCTGAATAAAAGAATTTAATGTAATTGAAACTTACAGATTGTGTCAGATTGAGATAAAACAGCAAACGTCTGTTATTTTACTTATTCCTATTTTCAACAGATTAATGAAACGTCATAAAAGTAAACTTTAAATTTACAATAACCAAAGACATATTTATATAATTTCTATTATTTATTTTTACAATGATATTTCTAAATTTATTCCATATTCTGTTGTTAAATAGAAGTTAAACTACTTGCCTGTCAGGATCAAACTTTTCTGGATTTGGAAAAAATTCTTTATCATAATGCATAGCATAAATAGGAATTAGAATATTCATTCCTTTTGGTATTTTAATACCTAGCTCTGGTAATTCGTATTCTTCATCGCATTCTCTGACTAATCTAAATAAATAATAAAAATAAATTCATTAAAATTATGTTTAAATCAATTATATAAAAACTATGTCCTATACCAGCGTTCGCCAACTGCGAGAAAATTTTGGTGGTTCGTGCAGAAATTTGGACATTGATGCAACTCAAGGTTACGCGAAGTATTTCGAAATAAATGAAAAATGTTCGGTTGCTTTTTCTCACTATTGGAAGTATTTTTATTAATATACTAGCTGCAAGGACCCGCTTCGCTGGGTTTTTATTTGTTCGTACATTTTTATGTAATATAGTTTTTGTTTTTTATATATAAAAAACTGTTTTTCTAAGTAATCTAGAGTCTAGCTGCAAGGACCCGCTTCGCTGGGTTTTTATTTGTGGGCAAAAAGTAACGATAGTGAAGATTAAGATAATTACATTATAGCCAATCTTACCCGTTTTCACAGAATGCAAGAATTAGGTCTCCCGTTTCCAGACTAATTAGAGACCTGGTCCCGATTCTATTTCTGAACGTCTCCTGTTCACGTACTGTACAGTCAAACGAACTCTTTTCAACGTTTCTGGAACGTTTACAATCGTTCTATAATCGAACCAATATTCGAATTTTATGTTCGAATTAAATTCGAACAATATTCGAACATAAAATTTGAAATAGAAAACCACTTTCAACCACTTTCAGCCCCATATCTCCCTCACCCTTATAGATATCGAGACGCAACCCCCATAGTGCACGAATGGAGACTTGGGGCTACTACCACATACAAACACCATTCACGTGCGATGTGTAGTTTTAGCGAAAAAGTGAAAAATAGGGACATACACGTCCATTTATATATATATAGATAAAACCAAACACGAAATGACTGTCATCAATAAATAATCAAGAATAAATAATGTTGTGAGTGCGGTTGTTGTCCTTTATGGAAATGATCATTATTCTGTAGATGTTTGTATCGTTTAATTAAAAAATTGATGACAATGGTCCGCGGGATTCAAAGTTGTGAGTTTAATAACTCACAATTTATAAGATTTAAATAATTAAATTCACAATTCAAAGATATAAAAAATACAGTAATATTATATTTCTATATAAATCAAAATTGCAATTTTCATTGACTATATTTGTAGTGTTATAAATATTGTTATATTTAAATTAATAAAATAAAATGGTTTCAGAATGACAAATAATAATAACAATAAATCCTTTTGCTTACTGAATTAATGCTGGTTGTTTTCTCAATGTTTCGTTGATAACAGCATCCATATATTGCATTTTATTCAGAACGTCAAAATTCATTTCATCCTAAATAATTTATTTAAAATTAAAAATAAATTTTAGAATAAAGTTAGATTGTTTTTAGTAATTTATAAAAGTTTAATTAAGTGTGATACATTTATTTTTGTACATTCCAAGTTATAAACAAATAAGCTAAGTTGATAATCTTAATGAAACGTAACATTAAATTCAACTAAATTCTGGAATCGCAACTTTCAAATTGATCTTACATTCGTTTTCCAGATTTCGTCTACTTCTCGAAGTAATTTATCCTGATGTTCCGGATATAAGGCCATATGATATAAGACGAAAGCTACTGTGTTTGTGGTAGTCTCATTTCCAGCAAATAGAAACAAAGTGCATTGAGCCATCATTTCGTCGGAGCTCATAGCTGAAATTGCAGTTAAATTACGTTACACAATTTTCTTTTCTTTTTTGAAAAATCTAATTGATAACATACTTTTATGTTTCGGCAATATTTTAAAATTTGACATTTCTTCTTCTTTGGCTTCTTCTGGAGAAACTTCCAAAACACCTTTTTGTGCATCCAATAATAACTGAAGAAAATCGTAGGCTTTCTGAAAATATAAAGTTTTAATAAGTGATTGTAATTATACTTTTAAAATGGAATGTTAAGATAGGTGAATCAATTAATTTATTTAATATATAGAAATGTAATGAGTGCTCCCCTTATCTGCGGCTTCTTAAAATATTAAATAAAAAATTCTTAAATAATAATAAAATATAAATATATAAATAATAATATTAATTAAAAATTTCTTAAATAAAAACTTTTTTTACATTTATTTTTGGCATATACACTATATGTGTATATGCTAAAAAAGTTTATGATATGAAGTTCGATATTCGTGGTTGAAAGTATCTGCAGGGAGACAGGGAGACTATCCCCGCTAATAAGGGAAGATACTGTATATACGAAATAGACTAACATTTTATAATTATACTTTGATAAACAATTGAAACTTTAAATCAAATAATAAATGTAAAATATGTAACTCATTATTAAAAGTAACTTAATAAAATTGATTAATTTATTTAAATTATCACGATAACAAAAATTTTAATAATTTACCAGTTTTTCCTTTTCTCTTTTATTAATAACATGTAAAATGAAATTCTTGTAATAGTTTAATGACTCTTCGAAAGATGTAATTTTTACAAATTTTGTTAAAGCCGGGAAAAGCACTAAATAAAAATAATAAATAAATATTACTTAAATCCATAATAATCATACATTATTTTAATAAATAATTATGATATTAAATGCAATAAATAAACTAATTATTAAATATCATCATGTCTGAAACTAATATGCATTTCACTTTGACATTAAAAATTAAAAAATTCTAACAAAAGTAAGTGGAATAGACATCTTATAATACAGGGTGTCCGAGAAAAATTATTATTATGACACAAATTCATAACCCTAAAGAAAAGCTGTCTATTGATATTCTCTGTCTTACCGCAAATCGCATAACTCACAAAGATTTTTACCTAAAATGTTTTTAAATGGTTCTAGCGGTTTGAAGACTTAAAAATGGTTGTAAAAGTACTATCTGTATTGTGGTTACCTAAAACTGTGAAGGAAAAAAGTATGGAAAGACGTCATCAAGTGTTTTTTCAATTTATTATTAGATGCAAAAATTGAAAGATAAGTGTTCAGCAATTAAAATTCAACTGCTTTACGTACTGACACTTATCTTTAAATTTCTGCATTCAAGAATAAATTGAAAGAATACTCGGTGATATCTTTTCGTAATTCCTGCGAGACTTTCTTAGCACAGTTACAGCGGTTTTGTTTCAGCTAACCATTATATAACTGCTTTACAACCATTTTTTATTTATTTCAAGCCGCTAGCATCGTTATAAACATTTGCGGTAAAAATCGTTTTGAATTATTCTTTCTTTTACCACAAACTTCATTTCATTATTTTTAGAAACACCCTGTATTTCTAAAAATAAGAATGTAACCAATGTGCTGAGTCTTGAATGCGTAACATTTCGCATTCGTAGAAAAGCAACAAACTTCACGTGATATGACATTTTACCATTTTTTTTATAATCACGAATCTCTTGGAAACATGTCGGAAATTTCAAATAAATGATGGCAGTTTTATCATATCTTTTAATTTTCTAATAGATGCCCTCCATATATTATGCTGTACTTAGTATATAAATTAATGAATATCAGCTTCATTCTTATTCTGAGAAAGACTGTAGTTATAAATACTGTACCAACCATAGTTACAACAGGAAAAGTTTCATTCAGTATTTCTCTGTTCACATACTTTTTGAGATAATTTATAAACGTTTAGAACTAATATTACAAGGAATAAGTTAATCACAGCTATAATTTAAATCCTTATATATACTGAAAAATGAGATCGGAGCAGAGGTCCGTGTAGTGTAATTTGCAACTCATCTGCACGGTTAATAGGTGTTGTGTGTTCGAGTTCCGCTCCGGGCCAATTCTTTTCTTTCAGTAGTTCTAAATTATTTAATTAAAATTATAATTATTAAACACATCTATAATGTCTATTTAGAAACGGTATATTGTCATAAATTTCCATACATAAAAACATTTTTTTTGATAAATTAGAGCAGTGTTTTTCAACCTTCTTGAATACGCAACCCCTTTACAAGTTAAACAATTCTGGCGACCCACCCAGGGCCATATTAGAACTATATTAGTGATTTTAAAAACTATGTATTTAATTTTCTTTCTGTTGAGATAAATTATTGTTGATTAAAATGAAAATTTCATAAGAATCGACAACAACTTAACACAGATAAAGTATGAAACTTCATTTAATTATAACATTGGGCACAGGGAGCCGTTGACCTTTTTTTTGGGATCAGAATTTTCAGCTTCTACTTTCTATTTCTTTTTGCAAATCAGCTCAACACTTTTTCGGTTATGATTTTCTGGCCCACGCCCCTCCCTGTCTACTCCCATGGTTGAGACCTAAATATCGATCAACAAACCAATTGTACTGTAAAATAAACAGNCCACGACTGAACTCCCAGTATTCAGGGTACTAAGACCGCTTGGCCACTGGTGGGCCAGGGTTTATTCGAATTAACAATTATCTGTATAAATTCCTTTTATACTAGGTCTTTCTTCAATAATTTGAATTGCTTGAGAATTTATATCATTAGGAAGATGAAGAGGGCCAAATATCGGTCCTTATCAACTTTGGACAAATTCATGGAGGTAGTTTGTTTCTGAAAAAAAGCTTAATATTTCAATATTGACCAAATTATCGTTCAATCACTGTTTTATCATATACAGATCGTTCGTTAATCCGTCCGCTGAAATCGATAGTTTCTATAAGCGAAATTTACTTGTTTCGTGGAAGCCGCCATGCTAGTTTGTTGAAAATTCAACCGTCTTTCATGTTGAGACCGTTCGGCTCAACGGTGAACCAACAATGACGTCACGGGCTTCAACGGACAACTCAACAGTCCATTTAGAAACGTCGTTTTCTCACTGTTGAGGTAATCGTTGATACTCTGTCACAACACGCTATTTTATTAACAAAATTTCGTTCGAGTCGTTACTTCACAAGATTTGTCAATTTGAGTCGCTACCAAGGAAGCTTTTGTTCGCTTCTTTGGTAGCGACTCAAAACCACCAAATTTTAATAAAATGAATGCCTCTTATCCACAAGCTATATAACAAGAAGACAATAGGATGTCTAAGAGTTAATATCTCAGGATGAGGTAATGATTAAGAAATAAAATTTGATAGGGTAGCTTGTGTATGAGAGGCATTGATGCTATGAAAATTTGGTGGTTAACCGGACCAATCTAACAGAGTACAGTGGGGACTTATTTCTTCGTAATATTAGTATTAAGTTTAACATATTTTGATTTTTACAGCTGTGGCGAGAAACGTTTAAAATTTACAACCTGTCGCGTCCTTTGATGTATACTAGGATGCGACAAAAGAGGCATTTGACATTGACCAGTATCGGCATCCTCGGAATTTGGCAGCCTGCGTGCATGCACCTACCAGGACCGTCTCCGATTCCATCCATAGCCACTGCAGGGAGCTATTTGACTAACAAGTAAGTGGATTGTTTTAAGATTTAAAAACTAAAGAATATTTTATGTACGTGTCTTTACAAAGCTATATTTAATTATAATTTTCTTTAAAAGTATATTCATGCAATTGAAGAATATTTTGTACCAGGTATGTACCGGTACATCCAGCACACATTTTATTTCACCAAGTTTTTATAATTTTATTTTTAATTTTAGCTCTTATATTGTGGCTTGCGATTCAGAATGTAATAGTGATATTTAAAATACATTTAGAGATGTCTATGGATTTTACTGGCTTATCGAACAAACGATACAGATGGACCCTATACCATCACTGACGCACTATTAACTGATTGCCCCTAGAAGTCGGCTTCTTACAGAAACAGCTTTCCTATCATCAAATGTCACGGCACGCCAATGATGTTTATGGGTAAACTGAAAGCTTACAAGCTACATGAAACTTATGAAAGTTTTTGTAGTCCATAAATAAAATTCACAACAATGGGAATTAATGCATTTACAGAATTGTTAATCTTCAAAATCAACTATATTCAGGAATGTTCTTTCATAGAAGAACTTTTATTCTATGAAAATACAGCCACATCATAATTTGTTCCTAAAAGTTGTTCAAAAACTGATCTGTTCTAAAAGCAAAACAAATTTTTTCCATAAACAATATAGAATGCATTATTCCATTGCTGACCCACAAAATAAAGTCCTTTTTTTTACCTTTTTAGCTGTATTGAATGCATAAAAATGCCTATAAATGCAATGTAATATTATATATAATATAATATTGCCTTTAAAGGTATTTTATGCATGAAATACAGCTAACATCGTAAAACAGGTTTTGTTTTGTATGTCAGGAATGGATTAATTCATTTTACATTGTTTCTTATAAGATAATTTGTTTCTGTTTGAGAAAAAATCAGTTTCGGAACAAATTTTAGGAACGAATTATGTTCGTAAACCGAAATTTGACTGTATTTGAAAAACTGAAACACGCTAATTTATCATGTAACGCTATATGCAGAAATTTTATTCTTAGTCCTTCTTCAGTCGATTTTTACAATTGTTTATCCAGACATTGTTCTTCGTGGGAAAATTTTACGTAATTTGTAGGAAATCAAAACTATCTATGTACTTATGGATGTTTTATAATGTTTAAAAATTAAAATTTTACAAGAAACGTCAAACATATAAGATTTTACAAGGTTTAAAAGGAATCCTTTTATGAAAAATACATTTTTATAAGTAGAATTTAACTTTATAATTATTATTTTATTATTAAACTCACCCATGTATTCGGCCATATTTGTTATAATTTTCCAGTTCTATTAAATGTAATGGCTGTGGAAATATAAATAGTTTCAAATTTTTATTTTAACATAAACATAATATTTAATATTCGATCATATTAACTTTTAATAAATTGAATGATAAATAATAAATTTTTAATTATATTTTAAACATTTTATAGCCTCATTCATTAGTTCGCTGACGGATATTTGAGTGAAGCAGACTTCTTAGTGGAAAAGTAAATGGTCCTATGGAAAGCAGGCAACAGTACATTATCGGATAAATCCAAAATCTCAAAAATGTCAAATATTTGATGCTAGATGAAGAATAAAATTTTAACGTTGGATGCTGTTGCGCAATGGCTCAATATCCATTGACAATGAACTGATGGCAATGTCTAGCTGCGATCAAACCAATAAATTTTAGTAGCTATTGTTTAGACTATTTTATGTCTGCTTTTCCACAAAAGATATTTATTATTACATTTAGAGAATAAATGGTTTATTAAACTATACATTTAATGAAATTTAATAAAACGATTTATTGAAATATTTAAATCACGTAAAATGAAAGATTACATTGCTTAAAATATTTAAAAATCAAGTAAAGAAAAATAAAAACCATAAGAACAAGATTTTTTATCATCAGTTTTTGAAACATATTTTAAAACTTGCAATCTTTTTTTCATTGTTTCTAATTGATAATTTCACTTCCGTGTTTGTCATAACGTTTGGGTTGTGCTGTTTCCTTAGATACTAACCTCAATACGCAGCCATAAGTCTTTGGTAGTGGATATAGAAACACTTAAAACTAACATTTACGTGTTTCAAAGAATAATATTTGTGCCTTATCTTGTGTATGAAACATGTCTTTTGTAGTCTTGGCGACAAATATGTTCTCCACCGTGCCGAAGAAGATTCCATACGGTCAGAGCCGTAGAAATATTTTTGGCGCTCTTAGCAATGCATTAGGTTTTTAGTCTACGACGCATAAATATTTGTGAGGCGAGAAGAGCCAAACGTTTAAGCCTCTTAAGTCTTATGCACGTACCCCATTATCAATGCATTGCTATGGTTCTTAAAACAGTACACACATCACTGGTACAGTATTTGATAATGTTTACCGGTAGTGTATCATATTCTCCCAAGAGGGCATCACAGGCAATTTATAACATAGGCTCTATATCCCAATAATCATTGCTGGAAATTTCAGCAGATCATTGTGCAGATGTACTATACAAGAAGCATTTGAAAACTCTGATATGGACATGACATTAATAGTCTCTGACAGTATCTCAGACATTTCGTGGAATCTTGCAACAGACGACTTAAATCGAAGTGCTTCGTCGAATGGTAAGTAATTTACGCTCAGTGCAGGATGGGCTACAGTCAAGCCAACTATTTCAAAAGCTATAGAAAAGAAGACAGAACTTAATACAAATGTAGCAGAGACCAATAACCGTGGAGACAAAATGAGAGAAAGAGAAAACGAGCGAACATGAATATCTGAACTGAAGAAGAAGGCTTCAGTGGGAACGACAGTTAAAAGACATAAAAATGTTCAAATGCAGCCGAAAGGTTCACGAAATTCTGAGACAAGCAATTTTGCTGAATACTGTTTCTTCAATGACAACGAGAAGAGAGACTTTTTCCCAGGACAACTGAAAAGTCAATCAAGAGACGGTAAGAACAGACAGAAAGACAAGAAGGACTTTTCGATCAAGCAAAGAATAAGGTAAACGCACCGGTAGTGGACACTGCACGAGTAGTGGACACTTTGAACTTCAAATATGATTAATAAGATTGTAGATGGCTTCACTGTTCAAACATACAAATCATTCAGTAAACAGAAGTTCTGTCTATTGAATGCTTTGTATATTTGAACAGTGAAGCCATCTACAACCTTATTACTTATATTTGAAGTTCAAAGTGTCCACTACTCGTGCAGTGTCCACTACCGGTGCGTTTACCTTACATTGTTTCAAAATTCACAATTTGAAGTCGATATGCTTCCTAAATGGAAAATATTGCGAAGCCCTTTAGATTGAAATAACCAGCGGAAGGAGTGGCAATAATATTGGAACGGATCTATTTAGATAATGAAGGAGATCAGAGACTCGAGATTCTAATCTTATAGTGATGCTTATTCCCACAAAATCGAAACAAAATCACATTTACTGCAAGATCAGTGCCGGCCCGAGGTAAGTTTTAGGATGGAGCGAGATCCTATTATGGCGCCCCCCCCTTGTTGCCCCTAATTTATACCAGTGATGCATGCAAGTAGGGCCGTGCCGTAGATTTCCTCAGTGTGATGCAAGTCTTCGAAATGCCGCCCCTTAAATGTTTTTCTCTAAAATACCTTCGGTTGTGATTTAAAAAAAAAAATGCACAAATTNTTTACATTTATTTTTGGCATATACACTATATGTGTATATGCTAAAAAAGTTTATGATATGAAGTTCGATATTCGTGGTTGAAAGTATCTGCAGGGAGACAGGGAGACTATCCCCGCTAATAAGGGAAGATACTGTATATACGAAATAGACTAACATTTTATAATTATACTTTGATAAACAATTGAAACTTTAAATCAAATAATAAATGTAAAATATGTAACTCATTATTAAAAGTAACTTAATAAAATTGATTAATTTATTTAAATTATCACGATAACAAAAATTTTAATAATTTACCAGTTTTTCCTTTTCTCTTTTATTAATAACATGTAAAATGAAATTCTTGTAATAGTTTAATGACTCTTCGAAAGATGTAATTTTTACAAATTTTGTTAAAGCCGGGAAAAGCACTAAATAAAAATAATAAATAAATATTACTTAAATCCATAATAATCATACATTATTTTAATAAATAATTATGATATTAAATGCAATAAATAAACTAATTATTAAATATCATCATGTCTGAAACTAATATGCATTTCACTTTGACATTAAAAATTAAAAAATTCTAACAAAAGTAAGTGGAATAGACATCTTATAATACAGGGTGTCCGAGAAAAATTATTATTATGACACAAATTCATAACCCTAAAGAAAAGCTGTCTATTGATATTCTCTGTCTTACCGCAAATCGCATAACTCACAAAGATTTTTACCTAAAATGTTTTTAAATGGTTCTAGCGGTTTGAAGACTTAAAAATGGTTGTAAAAGTACTATCTGTATTGTGGTTACCTAAAACTGTGAAGGAAAAAAGTATGGAAAGACGTCATCAAGTGTTTTTTCAATTTATTATTAGATGCAAAAATTGAAAGATAAGTGTTCAGCAATTAAAATTCAACTGCTTTACGTACTGACACTTATCTTTAAATTTCTGCATTCAAGAATAAATTGAAAGAATACTCGGTGATATCTTTTCGTAATTCCTGCGAGACTTTCTTAGCACAGTTACAGCGGTTTTGTTTCAGCTAACCATTATATAACTGCTTTACAACCATTTTTTATTTATTTCAAGCCGCTAGCATCGTTATAAACATTTGCGGTAAAAATCGTTTTGAATTATTCTTTCTTTTACCACAAACTTCATTTCATTATTTTTAGAAACACCCTGTATTTCTAAAAATAAGAATGTAACCAATGTGCTGAGTCTTGAATGCGTAACATTTCGCATTCGTAGAAAAGCAACAAACTTCACGTGATATGACATTTTACCATTTTTTTTATAATCACGAATCTCTTGGAAACATGTCGGAAATTTCAAATAAATGATGGCAGTTTTATCATATCTTTTAATTTTCTAATAGATGCCCTCCATATATTATGCTGTACTTAGTATATAAATTAATGAATATCAGCTTCATTCTTATTCTGAGAAAGACTGTAGTTATAAATACTGTACCAACCATAGTTACAACAGGAAAAGTTTCATTCAGTATTTCTCTGTTCACATACTTTTTGAGATAATTTATAAACGTTTAGAACTAATATTACAAGGAATAAGTTAATCACAGCTATAATTTAAATCCTTATATATACTGAAAAATGAGATCGGAGCAGAGGTCCGTGTAGTGTAATTTGCAACTCATCTGCACGGTTAATAGGTGTTGTGTGTTCGAGTTCCGCTCCGGGCCAATTCTTTTCTTTCAGTAGTTCTAAATTATTTAATTAAAATTATAATTATTAAACACATCTATAATGTCTATTTAGAAACGGTATATTGTCATAAATTTCCATACATAAAAACATTTTTTTTGATAAATTAGAGCAGTGTTTTTCAACCTTCTTGAATACGCAACCCCTTTACAAGTTAAACAATTCTGGCGACCCACCCAGGGCCATATTAGAACTATATTAGTGATTTTAAAAACTATGTATTTAATTTTCTTTCTGTTGAGATAAATTATTGTTGATTAAAATGAAAATTTCATAAGAATCGACAACAACTTAACACAGATAAAGTATGAAACTTCATTTAATTATAACATTGGGCACAGGGAGCCGTTGACCTTTTTTTTTAGATCAGAATTTTCAGCTTCTACTTTCTATTTCTTTTTGCAAATCAGCTCAACACTTTTTCGGTTATGATTTTCTGGCCCACGCCCCTCCCTGTCTACTCCCATGGTTGAGACCTAAATATCGATCAACAAACCAATTGTACTGTAAAATAAACAGGTAAGCCTTCTCGCTGAAATTGTAGTTTCTTTTAATGTAGTGTAGGACCTACAAACTCTTATCTTTTTCTTTTACCCGCGATCCCCCGTGTAAGGCTTCGGGACCCCCGTGGGGGTCGCGACCCACAAGTTGAAAACACTGAATTAGAGTATATGCTTTAAAAATACAATGTAGGCTATATTTAGTCTGAAGCTGTGGTCAGGGATGTCGAACCTTTAGCTTCCTTGCACTACATTTGAAGACAAAAAATTGTATCGGGCCTTACATAAACTGTAAAACTATATGTAAAGGTGACACGAATATATTTGCCGTTCTAGGCCGAAGAAACGATTATGTAGCCAAAAATGTATCCAAGTCAAATTTTTGTAGTTCAAAAAGTAGCCAATGCACTAAATGAGTTTTTGTGCGCCAAACTAAAGAAGGATAACCCATTTTGGCGCAAAGTAGCCAAATTTTTTCATTTGAGGTGCAGTACATGCTATGCGTAAATTTATGGTGGCAGCCATCTTAACTTCTGTCTTCAGTGCTTGTGGACCTCGCTGCATAGCGCTAAAGCGGCTAATTTAAACCGGAAATAACTCAACTGTCTTTTAAGAAAGCGGCTTTACTAGGAAACGTGCTAAATGTACAGTACATTTTTAGACTCTTTTTAAATGTTTACTAATGGCATGTTGTGACAATTTTTTAAATAAAAAGTATTACAATGTCCCGCAAATTTCAGAAGTTAAAAATTAGTACATAAAAATCTGAATGTTTTAAGGAACTTAGAACAAGACGAAACTTAGGTTATAAGTCTCAGCTGGTATTATTCTTTGGAAAATTTCCGCATACAATTTTAAGGAAGTTTAGGGTTTTGGGCCGCATTCATTACAGGGCTGGACCTCATTTGACTCTCGGGCTGCGGTGGACAGCACTAATTTAGACAATAAGGTTAGAAGAATCACTGAGAAATCATTAAAATCATAAAATGAAATCAAAAAGTAACATAAAAGATTGCAATAATGCAATATACTTAATACCATGCACCATGCCTGTCAAAATAAATTTTATTTTACAGGAGAAACTAAAAGGAAATTAGGTATTACAATTGAAGACCGACTTCGAATATCGTTGCAAGCGTCTATAACCTAAATAACCAAATTGAGATTTTTTAATAAATTGTGCACTGCAAAACGATACAGCTAATAGTATTATTACTATTAAAAACATCGGGCTGATTACCGTGAAAAAAATGCTTCTAACTTATCAACTGCATGGAAAAACGTTGCACGCGCATACAAAATGGCAGACAAGCAGACGTTCTCTCTTATCTTTTCGGAACTTCAAACAGGGACGGCCCGAGAAAAATCGGAGACGAATGCAAAGCTTTCGTGCGGGCCTTTTAATAATAAAAAAAGTTTTGCACAACAAACATTTTAAAGGTAAACATACCAGCCGTTAAGTAGGTTGCTAAAAATTAGTTAAATTAGCGAATAATGAAATGATCAATTTTTTAATTTCGCAACAGTTGGATCATGCAAGATTGTGTGGCCTTGTGAGGCTGTGCATGCAAAATTTAGGAATGAAAAAGCGATTCAACCCTCAAATTGAAATTATAAGAAATTGAAAATAAAGAAGGAGTCAATAAATTAATATTTGTCACAAGATGGACAAATTAAACTAGCTGTAAATCCCGAGTGAGGTGAGTGGAGACAAGTTGTATGCTCCGTGCTGTGAAATTCACAGCACGGAGCATGCAACAAAGGATGACATTTAGGATCTCAGTATTTCAAAATTTTCTCGGCAATGTGAGTTTATATTACGTCCTATGACTCTACTGTCATTAGAATAAGACGATTCCATAAGTTACCTCTCTGAAATGCATTTTCGTAACTACTGTTGAAGAGAAGTCAGGCACACAGGGATATGCTGAATAGCTTTAGTGGCCTTCAGAGGATTTAAAAATATCCATGTTTTGCTCAATTTGCTCATAACTTAATATAACTCATCTAACCTTTCTTTATGATAAAATTTTAACAAATGTGAATATTTTTATAAATTATTTCAATAATATATTATATTACTTACTTAAAATCATATCTGAAAATGTAACATCTTTGTTAGTTGCTTTTCGAGACATAACAACAAATTCACTATTTGGATCTTCTAAAGAACATAATTTCGTTCCAAATGCGGTTGAAGCTATTACATCGATAGTGAAACAACTCAAGTATCTGAAAACATTGAAGTTATTCAATTAATATTGTTGTAAATTCAAACATTAAATGAGCAAATTTTTTTCGAATGAAGAAATTTTATTTTTTTGCATCTGGCAACACTGCCTTGCGATTGTTGCAAACATTCCACCGATTGGGGCATTCCGGTAATGACCTTGACTATTCACAAAAACGTCGTATGGGCTATTCTATTTTATGAACATACCTTACTCTCTACTAGTAAATAATTATGGTTTATCCATTTTTTTAATAATGATTTTAATTTATATAAATTTCAATCTAATTTTTTTTGTGTCTGTCCTATAAGACGACCCCAGATTTTGGGGGCCTTTTTTTATAATTCAACTATCGTCTTATCTGCGGAAATACATGGCAATTGCTACAGTATTGCTTTTATTTAAACATTTATTTTATTTCATGTACATATTTATAAAACTAAAATTAATTGATTTCATCGGAAACTTGCCAAAGTTATCTTTTTCCTCCTAGTTTTCCAATATCTGGATTCAAAGATTGAGAACAAACAATGTTCTTTATGGCAGATAGATGCTTATCAGTTAATCTTGATCTGTAAGCCATTTTATTTAATTTTAGAAACATCACATCGGGTGCCACCTGTTTGACACCTCTGATTTATTTGCTCAAAAGGCCATATTTTTCTTTTTCGTTTAGGCCTGTTTAATAATTTTTATTATTACGTGTACGTTTACTCTTTTTAACTCGTAAAATTTAATTGATATTTCAATTTAAAAACGTGAATATAAGCTAATAAATATAATATAACGATGATTTTGAATTTTGTTATTTAAATATATTTGCAGAATTTTTAGGTTTTCACAGTGGATATTATTGAATCGAATACATGTGCTGAAATTTTATATTTTCTACACAGAATTTTATTGTGCTACTCTATATATTATTAGAAAACTTTAAATGTTTTGTTTTGATATCAGGTTTTTTTTAAAAATATATTTTAGATATAATATTTAATTTACTTTTTGCAATCGATGCTATTATTTTCATTTTCTTCAGCGATTTTCTTCAAATTTTCTGAGAATTTCTCCGCACATTCTTTAATCAAGTAAGACATCTGAAAACATTTAAACGTACTGTTAATAACTTAATTAGCTGGAAAGTATAAGAAACGTTTATTTCGATTTTATAATACATGTTCAATTAATGAATGAAAAAGTTTAATTATTAGGCTATAGTATATTTAATCCGCAAAGAATCGTTGGAATCGATTACACTTTGAGAGATTCTTTTACTTTTGAAAATCTTAAAAGTTATTTTCAGAATTTAAGTAAATAAATAACATTTTTAAATAAAAAGCTTTCTACGGTAGTTATTCAAATAAATTTACTTTTCTCATTTTTCCGCTGCTGAAGGTTGGGCTCACGATGCATCTGATTCTCTTCCAATCTTCATCTTGTACCATAAACAATGATTTGTCGAATAATGGGCTTCCTGTCTCCATTCTCTTCAAAATATTTTGTATTATATTTAATAATAATAATAAAGTAAACTAATAAGTCTTTTTGTAGTATAAATAAATAATATAATATATACATATTAAAATAATGTATGCAGTAGTATAGCCTCGATTATCTAAGATAATGTGCACTTCGAGAACGGACTGCCGAAGTTATTTCTTATTAAATATTGCGAATAAGATATAATATTTACATGGGGTATCACTTTTAACATTTTGATAAATTTAATTAAATTATAAGAACGACAAATTTTACATCATTTATTATGCATTTAATATGTATAATTGTTTCAAGAGTGTTGTTTCAAGTAATTGTTTTTGACGCTAGAAAATGAGAAAAAATTTAAATGAAAGAAGCGTAACACATGACTTTTTGTTAATTATAAATTAAAAAAGGTTAAATATCAGATATTTTTCATTGCCATTTACGTGCTTTTTCTAATTCTCAGTGATTCATATTCATANATTATTTCAAATTATTGTTCATTATTGGGCACCGAGCAAGCCGTTCACCTTTTTTTTAGTATTCAAAACTTTTATTTTAGCTTTAGGTGTTTACAAATCGACTCAACACTTTTTCGGCTGTGATTTCCTGGGGGGCACTAGGTTCCCTGGGAGGGGCCGTGCCCACCCAGGCTCCCCCTCGCTACGCCCATGCTTTTCGGTCACTCTCGTCGAACTGGAAAAATGTCTGTCTTTATTACATCTAATATTTCGAAGAAATCAGTCCAACTGTACTCGGCTAGAGATTGGTTCAGTTAGGCTTTTTCTAATATGGAGATTCTGGTTGGATCTGCAAGAACGCCGATTGGAGGGGGGATTTTTTTCCCTATTGTCGGGATGGTCTAAGGTCTACGCGTATGTGGGTGGCGGTTTTTAAAGGTAGCAAAGACAAGTGTTTTACAGAGGTAAACCGTTTATTCCGGACGATAATGCTTACATAAAGTATCTTGTTGGCAAGATCCTGTGTTGTTGGAAATTTTCGATGACAGTGCTGGTCTTGCGTCGTCGGGATTTTCGGCGGCGATCTAGTCGTGCGTCGTAGGGATTTTCTGGACAGTGTTGAGAGAAAAAAGTTCAAAGTCTCTAACGTCGGTGCACAAAAGAAGAACAGAGGTACAAAAATAAGCGGAGACGACACGAACACAACAGAAGTCTAGGTGGGAGTCTTGGTGGAAGTCTTGGTGGAAGTCCTGTTGTCCTTGAATTTTGCGTTTTTATAGGGTTTTTGCGATCGGCTTCTTACTAATTGGATAGATCTTACATCACTGTTTTCCAATTGGTCATCCACCTGTCTCCAGGTGTAAATAGAGCTTCGTAAAGCTCGCGAGAAAGGTCGGTTGGAGATGGTTTATCCGACACCATCTTTCTCGACTCTGATCTCATTTAATTGTTGACTATGACACCTACTCTTTTTGATATTTTTTTTTCTAGTTTCGTTTTGCTTTCTAAACTACGTCATAACTTTAATATTTTAAATTTTCTTCTTTTATATCTAAAAGTTTGTTTTTCCCGTTATGCTTTATGAGCGCTGATGTCAAAGTCGGGTATCGCCGATTCGATACTTATATAATTTGCTTTCTTGACGATTTAACTTAACAAACTGTTTTTTTTTTTCTTATATCTTTCCCTTTTGCGGGGGCTATTTCCGGGGCCTCACAGATCGTGCCGGCGCTTCGAAGTGGACTCGCCAACTAAAACAGCGGTGCCTGCGGTGCCAACAGAGTTGTCACCGCAGGTGGCACCCCTGCTTGCGGTAGACGGGGTTGGAACCCCGCCCACGCGCGTCTCAACAGATAAGGCCATTCATATACTGGCCACACGCTTGCAATTAAAATATCGAAAAGTGAAAAAAATATTTTTTTCTTTAATTTTCTTTACCACTGAGGCGCCCCCTAGGACTTAGCGCCTGGAGCGGCTGCTCAGTTCGCCTTATGGTAGGGCCGGCTCTGTGGAAGATAATAGGCATAATAACATAACAACATAAAGAACCATCCTTTTATAAAGAAAATTACAAAAATTTGATGATTCAGATCAGTTCTGTGGATGGAGACACGTTTCACAGTAACATCGAGAGAAGAACGGGATTTACTGAGATCTAAACCCTTTGCGTTTAATGCATATGTTGGAGCTAGTGAAAAGCAGTAGTAATTGAGATGGATCCGAATGATTTTTTCAATTATCAAATGGTGACAGAATGGCATATTCAAAACAAGACAAAACTGAAACATTTACTTAGAAATAAAAGTTTTATAATTGAGAACTATTTTATATTTTTAAGAAAATTATAAAACATCGTATAAAGTCCAATGATGCCTAGCCTTATATCTAGGACACAAATAAATTGTTTTAAAATTAATTTTCAGCTGACATTTCAGCTAAAATTTCAACGTATAAACGAATATCGGTCCTCTTAATTCAAGGATAGTTTTTAATTATTTGAAATAAAAAGTATCCGTCTGATTTTTGTTTTAGCTTTATCGAAACCTTCATTTTGTAAATCACGAAACCTGTGTTCATGAGAATGCTTTCCTTTAAGTCCACCTTATTGAAATTATCTGAGCTGATTCTTATTCTAAGGCACTTAGAAACAGTATACATAGCGACATATACAGTATAACATAAACAGTATAGGGGAGATCGGGGCAAGATCGGCATGTTAAGCTTTACTTAAATTTTGTGTAATAAATACTGCTGTAAACTGAAAAAAAAGCTTTGCATATTGTCTATTGGAATGTTACCTTACTATAGAACTGGTTAAAATCAGTTTGGAAATAAAAATAATTAAAATAATTACAACTTTACAAGAAGAGAGAAATTGACGAAGTTGCCCCGGGTATAGGGGCAAGATCGGCAACTTCTCTCTTTTTGTAAAGTTGTAATTATTTTAATTATTTTTATTAAAGTTGCCCCTGGTATAGGGGCAACAGTAATGGGGCAAGATAGGCACGTATATAAAATTATGTTATTAACAATGTATAAGTTGGAATTCACTATTAAAACAAAGAAATACAAATCCAACACCCATTTAATATTATTACAACGAAATGCAAGTTCAAAGACATATATACATGAATAACAAATGCAAACATGTTTTCATTTATCATCTGTTTGATTTTTATCCTTTGCTTCTAATGTGGCTTTATGTTGCCGATCTTACCCCGCTAGTCATGATTTCGAAACATTAAGTACAACCCTGAGAACAGAATGCCAAGCCACGATCTGGCCACGTGAATAAGTTGAAGTTACATCCTTCTAACAGGAAAAGTAACTTTCGTTATCATGGAATTATAACAAAACCTGCCAATTCAATATAAATGGAAAAAAAATATTATATGGAATTGAACGAAAATGAAAATTTGCTTGATAATTCAACTACGCTTGTTGGAGAACAATAAAAACACTACACTCAACAAGCCACCAATAAAACTCAACTGCCTAACCTATAACCAAAGTCTCCTTTTAATTTGTTTTTTAAAAAAAGCGCTTGACAAACTTGCCCCGCATGCCGAAGTTGCCCCGATCTCCCCTACATAGCGACATACCTATACATAGCGACTGATAGATGTTTCGTGCCAGCCAACGTTTGGGAAAGATGCACATGGAAAGTTCAGGCAGTGTACTGTACAGTATGCAATTTGCTCCAATAGAAACAACTTAAAACTTTTTAGCAATATGTTTTACCTTCATGCAATGAACAGAAATGTTTTTATTATGACTTGTGCTATACTTAAAATTATGTATTCTAAAACTTTGCAAAATGGTTCGGAAATACAAATAGAAAACCAACAGAGAAAGTTGGAACAAAGTATTGCTGCGAAATGCAGTGAATGGAGAAAGAAAGAGAAATGACTAATGTAGAAGTTAGCAAACAGTATAGGCACTTCAACGAACACTTCAGAGAGAAATCAAATCCGAGAATTTTAAGATTTCTATGGAAAGACAACCTATTCTGAATGAAAGGAATCCTCTTGGATTAGTGAAAAAAGTTTTGCAAACATTTGAAAGATCTTGAAAACCATAAATTTCCTGTAACTGTGACCGCTCTTCGGAAATTTCCTTTCAATTTTCCGAAAATATTTAGAATAAAGCATTCATTTAAAACCAGAAACTTGCTGCTTAATTTAAGTACTGGGAAGAAGCATGTAATGCAAGGTTACAAAATATTCTATTTACATACATATATTTGTTTTATTTCATAAAAAATTGTGCATGGTACAATACAGATAGGGTTAGAGTAGCTGTACTGTACATGCAAGCTTTTTGTTTATATGTTTATACAATATAAAGCTACACGAGAGAATCGTAACTATGCTCATCTTCCCCAAACTTTTCTATGAAAATATAAAAGGTTGTTTTAGTTTTGGAGAGATTAGTTTGAAATATTTATTAACTGATTTTAAAAAACCGTGCATTTGCTTCTTTAGGTCACTGAATATAAATTTGATACAAGTAGAGGAATAATATATTTTATAAATATATTTGTAATATCGAATACCTTCTTAAATATCTTAGACGTTTCCAATGCAAAACTGCAAATTCCATTAATTGCACATTCAATTCCTTGTCGTTTCCAAAACTGAAATCTTCTTCTCAAGTAACTAAGAATGTTTAATATAAAGAATAAGCTTACAATTTCGAAAAATTATATGAAGATTCTTAAGATAAAATAAAATAAAATAATTTATTAGACCGAATTACATTTGAATAATTCATTCAATTTAAATATTCTTTAATTGTTATGTATTATTTAAATAAAATTTAATATTAATACATATATTTCCTAAGAAAATTCTTCCTTAATGATATAAATTGAAATAAATAACTGCAAAATGAAAATTTCTTAAATTGAAATTATAACGACAGGAATAAAATACAGATATATCCCAGGTTTTACGATCATCTCATGATAAAACAAACCGCAGATATGACCATCACATATTTCTATCCCTACCTGATCCAATTTAGCTATCCCCACTTATAGGACGCTTCTGCTCACCTTCTGTTCATTGTTGCCATCTGTCCAGTTTTTGCGTCGTATGTCCGAGTGTCCGGGCGAAGACCAAAAACATCTGGTTTTAAGAAGATTTGGCAAATCGTCAATAATTTATTTTTTAATGATATAGCTGATTTTATGACCGGCGAACAGAAACAGTCTGATAATTTGATTAGCAAGATATTTATAATAACATTCCAGATTACGGGTCCCGATACTAAGCCGTGAGACAAAGCCAAGTTTAAGATAAGCTATTCTGTCATTTAAGAAATCCTAGAGCAAGTAGAAAATATATGAGCCTTTGATAAAAATTAACAGAGACCTCATTCTTTTCTTATTTTCTTACTATAGAGTATCACATAATTTAACAAGGGCATCCTCTGGGAGGTGAAACTATATTGGTAATTTACTCAGAAACTTTCAATAGGTAAACCTTTCTTTAAATAAATAAAAAAAAGTATAGAAAATGGCAATTCACGATACAACTACCATTTGACGGAACGCATTTTGTGCAGTACGTAACCTGGGGTACATATGCTTTTAAAATTACTGAATTTTAACACGTAGTATATTCATTTCACAAAGCATATGCTATTAAACAGCCTACATCATTGACTGTTGGACTTTTTGAAAACAGCGTTGTATATACAGGTACTGTATTAAGGCACTTAATAAGTATCGTATCTTATCTTTCTGACATTATCCTAGTTTTCATAACTGCTTAGTATTTATTAACTATTTAGGCAATATACAGTATTGATTTAATACTTTTCATATACCTTATACTTAACAGAAATACTTTTACACATAATCACCTTTATAAATATATAAAAATACATATTTGTTTGAGACTGTATTTAAAAATAATTTTCAAATGTAATATATTATTTTAGAATAAAAATAAAAAAAATTTATGTAAATAACACATTTTTCTTATTTTGTGATTTATATTTTGTTATAAATTTCTGTTAGTAATTATTTATATTTATCTTCATTTCAGAAAAGCATCTCTATTTTAAAATTATTTTAAAATAATAACTTATCTTAATTTCATATTACGTAATATAGATATACAACATAATCTATTAAATCCTTCAGGTTGATATGTTATAAACATAATCGTAAAATAAGTTATTCTGTTCAATAATTTGTTTTAATAAATATACATTGAACTTTATTAATAAGCAAATTAAGAAGTTGAATTTAGGCTTGCTAATACTATTAACTTTTCATGAATTTTAAGCTTTTTTTTTAATTGAAAACAAGGAATTTGATATTTTCTGTAACTTAAATAAAAAATAAACTTTTATCATTTCAATTTTTACGTTAATTCCTAAAATATTTTTATATAGAATTTTAAAAAAAACTGTATAATTCTACTTTTTTATTTAAATAAAATTTGGTAACGAGAAGATAAGCCATTTATGATTATAATATTATTTAAATTACATATACATATGATTTTTATTAGTATTATCTTCTTTATATTGTTAATGTTTTTATTTAGAAATTTACATATAAACTGTTAATATCAGAATTTAAATTTAATCATTTTTGGGGAAAATACAAATATAATAGCATTTTATTAATCATTATTTAAATCACAATGAATATTTTAAACAATAAAAATTACAATTAAATTAAAGATACTGATGTACTGTACATAATGACATATACTTACATGACGCATAATAGCAATACACTTGCAATAAGTGTAATCCATGTGGAAGGAATGAACTGATTTAGCTCCATAGCATAAGTAGACAACAGTCAACTTGAAACACAGCTACCTAATGGTCACTATTTATACAGGACATGATGCTAGCACTGCCATCTATGAAAAATAACAGTTACTAAACCTCGAGTGTTGATAAGTGTTGATGTCTGTTACACAAATAAAATAATTTTCTTTCATTTCATATGTTAAGAAGTGAAGTATATTTATTTCTGTTTATGTTAGAAAAGCTAGTAATTTCAATAAATGTGGAAGAATACGGGTAAATATTCATATATATTTATTTATTCATTATATAAATACAAACCTTAATATAACATTCATCAAAAAAGCCCTTAAAATCATTTGTTAAATAAGTAAAGAAAGATATTTTAAAGTTAAAAATCACATTGTCATATACATCTGTTCCCTGAAAGAAGTGGTTAAAATGAATAAACTTTTAATTTAATTTCTTATTGATCAGCAAATCGAATGCAAATAGAAATTAATTGATTTATAGATACCGAGTAAATATTTTTGGGTGGAGTTACGACATTATCTAAGTTATTATCTTAGTTTTTCAATTATATTTCTCAGCAACAAATTAAGATGTTTTAATTTCTGTGTTTAATTGCTGAGACTTTTAATGTTGACATTATCTAAGTTGGAAGTCTGTGAAGGCAATTGCCGAGTTTCCTAGTACTTGGTCGACGGCCTAGGAGTGTATAGCGAACAAGAAAACAAACATCTTCACTTAAATATATACCGTATTTACTCGCGTATTAGACGATCTCGCATATAGGACGAGGTGCGACTTTAATGATCAAAATAAAGAAAATTAGATTTATTAACACAATTCTAATTTTATTTCGTTTAATCAGAAATAAAATATCAAATGAACGTAAATGCACACATTGTTCAGAAAAAATTACTGGCATTTTAAACTTTAAGGAAAAATCTTGTAAAATCGACAACATAATATTTTCGTGTAAAGCTGGACAATCGGGAACCTTTTCTTGCCAATTTTTAACGGTCGAATCCACCCTCCATCGATTACACTTGAGTTTCTCCGAATTCTGATTTCCGAATAATCATCTACTTTCACGTGGGAGTGCATTAAAACTTATATCGGGCTCCCGTATGAGTTTGGAATTTTAATTTGGAATTCAATTCAAAAGCTTTGCTTTTCCTATTGTTATTCATCTTTACTACTGACAATACACAAGAAGGATTCAAATGACCCAGAAAAAATACTTTTGTTTTTAAACACCAGAGGGTGAGCATCCGGTAAAAATGCGAATACACGGTTCACAAAAATTATTGCAAAAACGCAAAAAATCCTTCGCTCGCGCGTATAGGACGACCCGAGTTTTTGAAGCAGTGAAAAATGAATAAAAACTTCGTCTTATATGTCTTATATGCGAGTAAATACGGTACATAGATTAATTCTATATTTCTAACTATTTTTCTATATCGATAAAAACTTTTTTTCTCATTCCCATGAGATTCGGGATATACAAATTTCAACCGATAAGTAAAGATGTAATGAATGTATTAGCTTTTTCGTACCTGAATTACAAAAATTTCATTGTTGTATATGACAAAATCCATTTAACTTGAGTTCATGAATACAATGAATATGATTTGGGTTTTAAAAAAGCAAAAGGATTGTTGATCATTGCTGTGTGTTTTTTATACGTGGAAAGTCATGTATCAATTGATAGATAGTTTTATATTTTTCTGTTGTTGAACATTTTATTTTTATTATTTTGAAAAATTGTCTAGTTAGAAAGTTATATAACTTATTAGTACATTATAAGTTTAATTGTTGCATTTAATATTTTTATTGTTTGTTGCTATAATAATGCGAGTTTTTAATAGAATAGTATGAGTATCAATTTGCGATAAAAGCAATTATTAAGTCAAACTTTCGAAGGGCTATATGTAAAAATGTACAGTGCTAATATTTAATTTTTATTTTAAATTACCTGTGAATATAAAGTAAATAGGGAACTATATGCTTACATTTAATTCAACATCGGATTTGCAGTTACACGTGCAATCATTTTTATATCTGAAATTTTAAATTTTGTTCAGTAAAGTATCTTGTTTACTTACTCATACTTACCGCTACTTACCGGTTTAATACAAATGTTAATACAGTGTGACTGGCCTTCTATCTGTGATGTTAATAATAGAAAAATTTCTAAAATATTTTGTCCATTATTACCAAAAATGATAACATGACCTGTGTTTAAACTGCTTTTTCTTCGATTAACAACAGAGACTAACGAAATTCTTATGGGCCGCACTCGTTGGTATAGCCCAATAACAACAGAGACTGACAATTTTCATAAGCTATAACGTATTGCACGTGATAATGGGCTAGGACAGAAGTGGGCAACCCTTCGCACTCATGCCAAGCATGGCACGCAACCCAGGGTTCAGTTTTAAAACTAAATAGTTAATACCTTTCATATATAAATAATTTATCGGATTACTAATATGTATTTATAAGTTATGATTTTAATTATTTGGAAAATGTTCTCTTAATACTTAAAATACATCAAATAGTAATATGCTGCCAAAAATTTTAGTTGGCACGTGAGAAAATTTTGCATAATATATTTAACGATTTTGGCATAAACACTTAACGGGACTACTGTCGGAAACAAACTCATAACGCACTAGGATCTTTTAAATTTTTGTTTTTTCCCCTTTGTGGACATTATTAGAAACGATTTTTCTATACCCATTATGAGATGCCAAGCCAATAATGGGAGCGAAAGTATAGTCACGGTTCAGCATACCTGGGACTGAGTGCCCATGAAAAATTCCTGAGAACGTTGGATTCCTGGAGGTTGACATCTTTATCGCCTTCAGATCGAGTAAGAGTTATTAAATAAAACACATTTACCTGCACTAAACAATAATTACATACGTATTTGCATATATGTATTACAAGATGGCAAGAAAAGTTTTAGACATTAATTTATATCATAAATAAATTAAATTTTATTATAATAATTTTTTATATATCATTAAACACAGTTTTATTAATTATTTAATGAAACAATATATCCGGATTCTTATCGGGCCACTTTATAGTCCGATAAGAATCCGGATGCACTGCTTTATTATTAACTTACATTTATCAGATTAGTTTTAAATATAGTTATTAACTACTTAATTTAAAACTGAATGTTTAAATTGTTCATAGTTAAAGTAGATAAATATTTCTTCATTAACATTCAGTACAATAAGCTTCGAGAGGTAAAAATGTAAAATTATACGATTATTAGAATATCGACTATAAATGTAACATCTGAATTTTATCACAAATTGATATAGATTGTAATCTCTTGTACAGATTACATGGATTTTTATCGAGCCATTGTATAGTCAGATAAGAATCCGGATCTATCGTTTGATTAAATAATGAATAAAAGTGTATTCAATAATATATAAAAATTTATTAAACTAAAACTTAATTTATTTTTTAAATAAATTAATATCTAAAATTCTTAGTGTCGTTTTCGTATAGATATCATTAGCATCATCATCATTATTATATTTAACCATTAAAAATCAAATGCTTGATAAACATCTTTTAATATTTTCCATTTTCCTTGTTCGATG
This sequence comes from Centruroides sculpturatus, assembly GCF_000671375.1. Lineage (NCBI taxonomy): Eukaryota > Metazoa > Arthropoda > Arachnida > Scorpiones > Buthidae > Centruroides > Centruroides sculpturatus. Next base: position 138,577 of record NW_019384483.1, read on the forward strand.
CTTATTTTCCTTACTATATTGCTCTATCATACTTGGGCTTTTCATGTACTAGTATATATACTATAGTACCGGTACTATAGTAGGTTCTAAATATACTGGTCTAGGATATTTGTAGTTTTCATCTATTGTCTTGTCTTCTAGCAATGTGACTAGCCCAGTATTTTTCAACCTGTGGGTTGCGGTTAGAAGAAAAAGACAAGTGTTTGAAGGTCCTACACTACATTAAAAAAACTACAATTTCAGCGAGAATTACGGCCCACCCCAGAAAATGATAGCGTAAAAAGTGTTGAGTTGATGTGCAAAAAGAAATAAAAAGTAGAAAAGTAGATGCTGAAAATTCAGATCCTAAAAAAGAAAAAAATAAAAGGTCAACAGTTCTCTGTGCCTAATGTTATAATTAAAGGAAGTTTCATACTTTATGTGTGTTAAATTATTGTCGATTCTTCTGAAATTTTCATTTTAATAAACAATAATTTGTCTCAACAGAAATAAAATTAAATACAGTAGTGCCTCGTATAACGTACGCCTCGATTAACGGACTGGCTTCCAACAACAAACTTTCCGTTCGGCAGTAACGTGAGGCGAACAACGGTCTTTCAGCGAACAAGAGCGAATGATGTTTCCACTCTTTTGCCGTTGCCAATGACAATCTGCTATTTTTATAATATATTAGTATTATTAAAATATATTATTAGTATATCTGAAATATAGAGCTCCGGTTGAGATTCGGCTTGCTCCCTTGTTTATTACGTACATCACCTCAGTGCAGGGTATTTACATTTATTCAAGTGTTGTGAAAATCTTGGCTTCTAAATAAACAGAAAGGTGATTTCAATTGAAACAAAGCAAGACATCATCAGAAGGAGTGAAAGTTGACAAAAAGTTCCTTGTCAAATGGGGAGAGGTTCAGGAGTTTACCAACACTCATTATCCAAACAGAGCTGAGGCCAACAGGATCAATGATCTCTACAATGATACCCTTGCCCGTCATTTCCGACAGGTGTTGAAGAAGAGAGAGAAGCAGACATGTTCTTCAAGAAGCCAGCAGGGAAAAAACAAAGGATGGAACAAGAGGAGTTGATCCTGCAAGCTCTGGTAGCCTCTCCTGAATCCGACTCCGATTAAAAACAATAAAAAAAGACCTTCTGCAATGTGTAAAAAGTCTATATCTGTATGAAAGTGTAAAGAAAGTGTTCCTCCACCTCCTCTTCACATCTGACTATCCGGCATAATTGGTGACTGCTCCATTTTCAATTTTCTTATAGTACAGTACGGTTATTTTATGCCGCGGAACGAATTATATGTTTTAACATGTATTTCTATGGGAAAATGCGTTTCGTATAACGGACTTTTCACTTAACGGACGTGCACCTGGAACGGATTATGTACGTTATACGAGACACCACTGTACATAGTTTTTAAAATCACTGATATAGTTTTAATATGGCCTTAGGGGGTCTCCAAAATTTTTTAACTTGTAAAAGGGTCGCGTATTCAAGAAGGTTGAAAAACACTGGTCTAGCCAATTGTCATTTTGAACATTTCATCCTCTTTACGATATCATATACCTTTGTTTGGTCTCAATTCGTTTTTTATCTCTTCTAGTTATGCCCAATATGCCTCTTTCTGTACTCCTTTGTAGTTTCTGTATTGTTTAGCTGTTAGTGTTCAACATTTCTGCTCCACAGGTGAGTGCTGGTAGAAAAACATTGGTTGAATAATTTTCTTTTCACGCACGCGGTGGTAGGTTGCTTTTTAGAATAACTATGCTATTGTGCCAAATGTACTTAGTTCAATTCCAATTCTTCTGATTACTTCATTCATGATATTGTTATCCATAGTTATTTCTTGACCCAGCTAGACATAATTTTGTACTTTTATTTCAGTTATGTTTATTATAATTTTTTTCAGAGTAAATCCATTAAACGTAACTTTCGACTTTTTCAGATTTACTTTCAATCCCATTTTAATGCTTGTCCCAGCTAGTTCTTCCAACTTTTCTTCTAATTTATTGGAATTGTTACTAATGATGAAAATATCATCTGCAAAACGGAGGTGACTCAAAAATTTTCCATTAATTTTAATTCTTTTCTAGCTCTAGTCCAAACTTCTGAAAATTTCCTCAAGTGCAGCAGTGAACAGTTTTGATGATATTGTTTCTCCTTGTCTTATCTCTTTTTCAAGCTTGATCCTTGCCTTTCCTTTATCTAAACAAATGGTTGCCATTGCTTTGTTAAAATTTCCCGATTATATTAACTTATGTTCTTTCTATACCGTTAGATTACAAGGCTTTCCCTACTGCAGATGGAAAAATAGATTTAAAGGACTTCACAAAATCTATAAAGTTAAAAAAAGTGGTAATTTATATTCTTTTTGGCGTTCAATGAGTTCTCTGATCCTTTCGATGTGATCAACTGAGTTAAATTCTCTTTGGAATCTTGCTTGATCTCTTGATTGAGTAGATTCTACTTTAGATTCGAGTCCCTTTGGTAATGTTTTCATAAATCATATATATATATGTAAATATTGCCACGTGCAGGAAAATGTGTACTCTTTGAAGTTTGTGAAAACGGACTGGGACAAATCTCAGAAGAGAACTGTAATATGTAGAAGTTGCCTTTAGATGAGTGATAATAAAGACTGACGGATTGCTGTGACGGTGTAAGGAAATAAATGTGAGGAAATCTTTCACCAGTTGGTTTGTCAGTTATAGATTTAATAACAGTAAATGTGTATTTATTAGATACATATTGATTAGATATTGGATATTCGGGTTCTTGACATTTTTTATTTGGGTTATTTTGAGATTTCAATATCGTTTGGACTTACGACGGATAATGCTTTGACACAGAAACTGCCAAAAATTGTTTAAATATCGAAACAAGTGCGAATAATTTTTTATCTTTCTCGAATTTGTTATATATTTTTCTGAAATAAACCTTTTTGTTTGATGCGTAGAGTTATAATAAATTAATGGCGGTTTATTAACTTCGGTAGTACGACATGGAATGGTTAAGAAAACTATTTCTTTATCATTTGAGAATTAACGGTTTGATGCCCAGTGTTTACGTTTAAAGAAAACTAACAACCGAGTATTGCGAATGTTTATTAGAAATATTGATAAAACTAGGGATTTATTTGACGAATATTGTTAATTAAATAAAAACTAAAAGTCGTTATGTAAAGCGGGAAAAGTTATTTTTAGCTGAAATAAACTTACAATTATTACTTAAAAATTCTAAAGATTTTTGGCCATTAGTTAATAAAGTTAGATCTAAAAAATCTTGTGAAAACATTATATCTCCTTCGGATTGGTTGAAGTATTTAGGGAGTATTTCGCAGGACCTAACACAGTAATTAATTTTGACTTAACTGATATAATTTACACTTTGTGTGAGACACGAGTTCAAAAACATAATCAAATAACTAGGGTATGATCTTACCATCTAAATTATGAAAAAGCTTTTGACTCATCTGATTTTCATTTCACAGTATATTAACTGAACACTTGTGTAAAGATCACAAAAACAAAAGTGTATTATGCACATCCACCATAAACAGATAACACTATCGCCAACACGTTCTAGCGAACGGTCAAAGAAATATTTAACAGGCCCATCTCACCCGGAATTACCCCATGTTAAATTTGAAATTTTTGTTCGTTTCAGTAAACTGTTACTTTTTAACTGTTAGCAGAAAAATTTCGATTATAAGGAGAACAACATTTCTGGAAATGTTGTAGGAGACTAGTTTTATCTTAAATTTACAAAAGAATGTTTGGTAAGTGAATTATTCTTTGATATTTCAATAAATTAAGAACTGGAAATATATTTAAACACAGGATAATTTTTTTACTGTGTTGTGAGCTTCAATTTCCTTATCCGTTTGAATATTAATCATTCTTAGCTTTTGCTGTGAAATTCTGGACACATCACATTAAACACGATGAGTATTCAATAATTAATTATTGTCGATTGCAGAAGCAAAATAATAATATATGTAACTTATAGATAGTGTTAGTTGTACATATCCTGAATTTCTTTCATATTCTTTAGGTCCAAAAAGAGGTACGACAAAATAATCTATATACGGTATCACAAAGTTACTATTTAAGATGCCATCAAAATATTGTCAATATGAGAAAGATACATTTCAAAACCACCAGGATGGCGAATGAAAATGTTCAATATAAAAGGCATCTAAAGCAACGGTCGGCAACCGGTGGTCCGCGAGAAAATTTGGGTGGTCCGTGGAGAAATTTGAACATTGTTTAACCGAAGGTTACGCGAAGTATTACGAAAGAAATGCAAAATGCTTAGTTACTTTTTACACTCATTGGGATTTTTTATTCGAATCTAAAAACCAAAAACAGAGTGACTGTTATCAATAAATAATGAACAATAAACAATATTGTGAGTGCGATCGTACTCCTTCGTGGAAAAGAGGGAAGAATCCATAAACTTGTTTCAAACGAGCAGCAATAAACTTAAAGCTTGCATTCATTTGTTATAATTAAACATGCGAGTTTCATATTAATATAGTAAAATTGAACTTTTGTGATCATTATCCTACAGATTTTGTATCGTTTAAACAAATTGATGATAATAGTCAGCGGGATTCAAGATTGTAACTTTAGTGGTCCGTGAGATGAGAAAGGTTGCCGACCGCTGATCTAAAGAGTGTGTGGTCAGAATTTTAGTGAAAATATTTTTAAAAAGAAGCACAATATCTGTAGTTTCTGTTTGGTTTGGTACTACACGAAATACTAGATATCGTAGGAAGAAGGGGATGATGTGCTAGCGATTCAGATGAAGATTGAAGTTATTTTGTGTACTCACTACGCGTGTATGTCGCAGATAAAAAAATATAATAGAAAATATTATATGTACTGCAATAAAAATTAATTCAATTACCGATATGTAGACTGAAGTATCCTCTTACGAAATTACGCATGATATCACGAAATAACCACATAGGAAATATACCTTTCGTAACGATTTTGCTGAGTTCAATAGAGAGTTCCATCAAGGAGAGTCTCTGAGTTCTATCCTTTTCATTTTGTTCTTGAATGATCTTAGTTAATTCAGCTTCTGCGTTTAGGGAAAAACTTAATCTTATTTGGAAATATTGTCAAGATAATCAACTGATAATTAATTTGGAAAAGTCTAAGCTTATGATTTTCCGAAGAGGTGGTAAACTTTAATATTGCAAATATCTAGGCATTTATTTTCTTCACAGGTTACATTAAAAAAAATTAAATAAATGTGCATTTGATACCAGAGCTAAAATTTCTAATGCTATTAAACAATTTATTGAAATAAAAGCGTCTTCATTAAACAATTATTTTAGATTATTCAACTCCTTGATTGGACCAAGATTTTTAATGTTTTTCTGAGTGGTGGTGTTCTCTTGGTGGATAATTTGAAAGACTACAGTTGTTTTACTTTAAGCAGGCTTTTCATATTAATAGATTTGGCTTAGGACCTATACTGAGAATGGAATTGGGATCTTCATTGATTATAAATTTGTTTCGTTTTTGGAGGAAACTTACTGCTTTACCGAGAAAAGACTATAAACAATTGATTTATAGTATATAAATCAATAAAAAAATAATTCTGCGGCTTAATAATAATTCTTTTGAAATGTCCTTTTCTAGCTATTTGTAGTCTTCAAGTGAGATTTTTTTTCTTTTGGAAAACCTTTAAAATGCAGCTTTTTATTAACAAATCGAACGTTTTCGACCATTTGAATGATCGAAAACGTTCCATTAGTTAATCAAAATCTGCATTTTAAAAGTTTTTTTATCGATGTTTAATTAAATCTCGTTTGTGAAAAACACGTTATATCAAATAATAAAGCTATATTGATATGATATATAGATAAATAAGTTTTACCAATTTACCAATCTCGATTATGTTGCTTTACAAAATACAATTAATAATAAATTTGACAAATATATATTATATTTATAAATTTAGTAATTTATTTGACATCGATGATATTGTTTTTAGTCATTTATTTGCATTTTTCTATTATATATGCTATTTCTTCAAAATATATTATATAAACATAATTAGCCTTATTATAGCCCGATATTTAGGCGATCGTTTGGTGATTTATTATATAAACAATCAATATATATATATATATAATTTACAATAGCAATTATAATTATTTTGCAACCATGCAACTATTTATATGTATTATCAAAACAATTTTGTTTGGCGAACAAGTAACAAATGTTCTGGAGATGAATTTATACATACGCTTGCAAACTTAAGGACGGACGACATTTGTACATAAATTGTAGAATTGTGAATGAAGACAAATATGGGAAGAACTGTATCGCTGTTCGACGTCTAACGCAGGTAAAACACAAGTTGTACGTTTTCACAAATCAATGCAGTAAATGTAAGTCTTTAGTAAAAAAAGATATATAAAGGTAGATAGATTAAGAATGGGTGGAAAGTGTTTACCAGTAACCAGGTAGCTAGTCCTGTCAGTATAGAATATGTCCACCTCGAACCGTAACGCAGCAGTCACAACGTTATGGCAGATTCGTCATCGACTGGTTCGGTGACAATTTCTATTACTACTAGCAATTGTCTCGTCCACAAGTTTTGGACACGTGTATTAGCATACACAACTATACAAGAGAAACTTTAAAGAAAGATAATTATTTCCAAAATTTCTAATATGCCACAATAAGCATTATACACAAGTCCTTACTTAACGTCATTGAGGAAAGATACAAGTAGGCTACATTTGTAGTCATTTGCAATTATGATTGTTAGATGTCTTTATAAACACTAAAGTTGATTACACGAGATGGGAAATAAATTCTGGAAGTTCCAAGCACGATTCAAATTAGAATAATATTAACCGAATTATAAAGACTTATTGATATATTAAATTGTTTATATGATTCAAGCCTATGGAAAAATTCATTTCGTTACACTTCGTTTCGCTTAACGTCGCAGCTTCCAAGAACCTATCGACATTAGTGACGAATACTGTATTGTAATATTTAAAATTTTAAAATAGAATAACAACAATTTGCGAAACAGTTTGTGACAGTTTTTAGAGTCTGTTTTAAAAATAATTTTGAAAATTGTTAATTATTTTTTAGGGAGTATTTCGCAGGACCTAACACAGTAATTAATTTTGACTTAACTGATATAATTTACACTTTGTGTGAGACACGAGTTCAAAAACATAATCAAATAACTAGGGTATGATCTTACCATCTAAATTATGAAAAAGCTTTTGACTCATCTGATTTTCACATCACAGTATANCTTCGACTCTAATATCGCGAAAGATATAGACGAGGCACATTTTTAATGTCATAAAAGCAAATCTCATTCCAATACAGTTTCTTGGACCTTCCCCAAAAGGAAGATAAGCATATTGTGGTATAGAATTTTTGTTCTATGGCATAAATCTAAAAAGAAGATTTCAATTACAATCAAATATTATAACAAATTGACAAATGAAACTACTAACAAGTAATCCATTATTTTATGTGTCCTGAAACTTGCATTTACACCATATTATGGACGTTCACAATATAGAACAATATAGAAAACTGAAATAACTATATCAATATAGAAAGTATAGCAAATAAAACTTTTCTTTTGTGCAGTTTTCTATATTGATCTGTTCCTTTTTTCTTTGATTTCTATGAAAGAATACTGCAAATTAACTATGAACACTAGGTTTGCGGAAATATGAAATCTGTGTTTACGATAATTGCAAATATATAAAATAATAAATTTGATATTAATGTAATAAGTTGTTGGTAAATCATTTAATATGGTTAAATTTATATTGTAGCAATTCATATTAAAAGAGTAATAAGATAAAATCCAGTAGGAAATTATTTTCTAGAATATAAAATATTTTCTTGTTAGTACTTTCCCGGTTGTTATATATAACAGAGGGAAAGTATGACGATCGGTCAAAACAAACACTCATAAGATTTTTACATTTTTAGATTCAGAGGATCTTGAAACATCGAGAAATCAAAACGGGATTCTCTTCTTTATGTATGGATGTTAGTGTGTGAGGGGAATTTTTTGTTCACCCCCTTTAAACTTCTTTTAAACTCCTGTGCTTTTTACCGAAAATTTCTGAAATTTTGTAGGGAGGTTTGTGTGTCAAGGGGATTGATGCTATTAAAATTTTATGGTTAAAGGTCGAAAGATAGGGAGATAAAGGGAGGCCGTGTGTTATATCTCGAGTGGATTCGGACTTAATGAAGATTTTATTGTTATTCGCATTTCCAATTTTATATGAAACTCGTTTCCACTCTTGAAATTAAGCTGTTTTTCATTTTAAATACTTGATGATATAAAAATATTTTAATAAAATATCGTAACAGATGCTGTCATCACAATTTTAATTTTTTTGCCGGAAAAGTTACAAAACTCATAGCTGGATTTTTTATTAAAGGAACCGGCCATTTAAAAATTAAATTTTCTGTCAATTCTTAAATATTTATATTTCTTTGTTGTATCATAAGTTTATTTATTTTGAATGACCAAAAATTCTATAAATTTTAATTTGATCATTTAAAGAAGGTATCATGAATTCGTAATAATTGGAAAAAAATTGTTTTGTAATTTATAGATATAAATCATCAATGAATTAACATATAGAATAATTTTATAAAAAAAGTGATTATTATGTAACAATTTTTATAAATTTAATTATTTATAAATAAAAATAAGGTAATTAATTAAAGATAACCTGTCAGGATCAAACTTCTCCGGATTTGGGAAAAATTCTTTATCACGATGCATCGCATAAACTGGAATTATTACATTCATTCCTTTGGGGATTTTGATCCCTAGCTCTGGTAACTCATATTCTTCAGTACATTCTCTCACTAATCTGTAAACATTAAAAGCAAAATTAATTATATATAATAAATTATTCAGTTCTAAAGGAATAAACCAAAGTTATGACTACTTAATTTCATTGTACTTTATGAAATAACCATTGAAATGATGAAAACCGAGCTATAAATTCTTCCAGTAAAATAGGTGATATCGTTTAATTTATGAATTATGTTATAGACTAAGTATTCAGATAATAACTATTAAAAATAAAAATGAAAAAAGTTATTTTTAATAGAATAGTGCAGGAATTCCCAACGTTTTCATGTATCGTTCCATTAAAAAAATTTTTTTCCATTTATCCACTTCAATATTATATATTAGATATGCAACATTTCTTCTGTATAATTTTTAAAAACAGTCTTTCTAAATTTATTGTAGAAAGAACAAATATATAACATTTTAAAATATTTTAAAATAAACTTTTTATATTAATAATAATTTTTATTGACCATCTCTCAAACTTTTATTGATATCTAAAGGATAAACATCAACCTCGTTTGGGCAGCTCTGATGTGGAATGATCAAAAACTTACTGTTTTTGACTTTTGTACACAAAAACATTGTAGTCTATCCAATCAGTACAACTACATACAGTGGTACCTCAGGATACGAAATTAATCCGTTCCGAAACAGATCGTATCATGAAAATGTCGTAAGGTGAATCATTTTTCCCCATACGATTACACGTAAAACCAAATAATTCGTTCCAACACGAAAAACACACTCAAATTAAAGCTAAGTAGTACATTAAAAAAATAATAAGTATAGTAAGGAAAACACTGAAGAATGCGTTTTGTAGTTCTAAATATATAAATAACCATAATAGAATAATAATTGATTAAAAAAATGCAGTTTCATTTGCACTTTACTTCCGAGGATAGACGACGGTGAAGGTGTAAGCTGGTGGCGAAAAAGAGGGAGAAGGGAAATGATACTAAAACTTAACTTACATAGCATAATGTAACAATAAGTTATAAATAACTTAACACTAATTTTTTAATCTTTTCTGTTTCATATATATATTTTTAAAATTTTTTATTCACTGCTTTTTTGCTTTCTTTCCTTCACTTTCACCAGCTCTTTCACTGGATAGAGGTCGCTTGGTAAAATATATATCCAAAGAGGTTTGGCTTTGCCTATTTTTTAAACTGTTTCTAAAATGACTTAGGCAAATGTCATTACTCCGAGCAGCAATACGGCCAGTGTAAACCTTTTTGGGATGTTTCTTTTCAATAAAATCAGTCACTTTCCGATAATACCTCGAGATTTCCTTTGTCGAGCGAGATCCTTCCATGACGAAGCAAACGCGCGGTCCGAGACCAATGAACAGATGTGAATAAAAAATGGCGATGCAAACTAATGTAACGTCGTGTGGTGAGTTTTTGTTCGTATCGTGGAGCAAAAATATGTTCGAATTTCGTGTCGTATCCTGAAAATTTCGTATGCTGGGGCGTTCGTATCCTGAGGTACCACTAACGTTATATTTGTAATGTAGTTGCATAATATTTGTAGAATATATAAAAAGTGGTTATTCTTTANTAATTCCATTAATGACAAATTTCGTAAACGTTAAAAAATAAATTATTACTTTTGTTTCTTCTGTTGCTTCGACTCTAATATCGCGAAAGATATAGACGAGGCACATTTTTAATGTCATAAAAGCAAATCTCATTCCAATACAGTTTCTTGGACCTTCCCCAAAAGGAAGATAAGCATATTGTGGTATAGAATTTTTGTTCTCTGGCATAAATCTAAAAAGAAGATTTCAATTACAATCAAATATTATAACAAATTGACAAATGAAACTACTAACAAGTAATCCATTATTTTATGTGTCCTGAAACTTGCATTTACACCATATTATGGACGTTCACAATATAGAACAATATAGAAAACTGAAATAACTATATCAATATAGAAAGTATAGCAAATAAAACTTTTCTTTTGTGCAGTTTTCTATATTGATCTGTTCCTTTTTTCTTTGATTTCTATGAAAGAATACTGCAAATTAACTATGAACACTAGGTTTGCGGAAATATGAAATCTGTGTTTACAATAATTGCAAATATATAAAATAATAAATTTGATATTAATGTAATAAGTTGTTGGTAAATCATTTAATATGGTTAAATTTATATTGTAGCAATTCATATTAAAAGAGTAATAAGATAAAATCCAGTAGGAAATTATTTTCTAGAATATAAAATATTTTCTTGTTAGTACTTTCCCGGTTGTTATATATAACAGAGGGAAAGTATGACGATCGGTCAAAACAAACACTCATAAGATTTTTACATTTTTAGATTCAGAGGATCTTGAAACATCGAGAAATCAAAACGGGATTCTCTTCTTTATGTATGGATGTTAGTGTGTGAGGGGAATTTTTTGTTCACCCCCTTTAAACTTCTTTTAAACTCCTGTGCTTTTTACCGAAAATTTCTGAAATTTTGTAGGGAGGTTTGTGTGTCAAGGGGATTGATGCTATTAAAATTTTATGGTTAAAGGTCGAAAGATAGGGAGATAAAGGGAGGCCGTGTGTTATATCTCGAGTGGATTCGGACTTAATGAAGATTTTATTGTTATTCGCATTTCCAATTTTATATGAAACTCGTTTCCACTCTTGAAATTAAGCTGTTTTTCATTTTAAATACTTGATGATATAAAAATATTTTAATAAAATATCGTAACAGATGCTGTCATCACAATTTTAATTTTTTTGCCGGAAAAGTTACAAAACTCATAGCTGGATTTTTTATTAAAGGAACCGGCCATTTAAAAATTAAATTTTCTGTCAATTCTTAAATATTTATATTTCTTTGTTGTATCATAAGTTTATTTATTTTGAATGACCAAAAATTCTATAAATTTTAATTTGATCATTTAAAGAAGGTATCATGAATTCGTAATAATTGGAAAAAAATTGTTTTGTAATTTATAGATATAAATCATCAATGAATTAACATATAGAATAATTTTATAAAAAAAGTGATTATTATGTAACAATTTTTATAAATTTAATTATTTATAAATAAAAATAAGGTAATTAATTAAAGATAACCTGTCAGGATCAAACTTCTCCGGATTTGGGAAAAATTCTTTATCACGATGCATCGCATAAACTGGAATTATTACATTCATTCCTTTGGGGATTTTGATCCCTAGCTCTGGTAACTCATATTCTTCAGTACATTCTCTCACTAATCTGTAAACATTAAAAGCAAAATTAATTATATATAATAAATTATTCAGTTCTAAAGGAATAAACCAAAGTTATGACTACTTAATTTCATTGTACTTTATGAAATAACCATTGAAATGATGAAAACCGAGCTATAAATTCTTCCAGTAAAATAGGTGATATCGTTTAATTTATGAATTATGTTATAGACTAAGTATTCAGATAATAACTATTAAAAATAAAAATGAAAAAAGTTATTTTTAATAGAATAGTGCAGGAATTCCCAACGTTTTCATGTATCGTTCCATTAAAAAAATTTTTTTCCATTTATCCACTTCAATATTATATATTAGATATGCAACATTTCTTCTGTATAATTTTTAAAAACAGGGTCTTTCTAAATTTATTGTAGAAAGAACAAATATATAACATTTTAAAATATTTTAAAATAAACTTTTTATATTCATAATAATTTTTATTGACCATCTCTCAAACTTTTATTGATATCTAAAGGATAAACATCAACCTCGTTTGGGCAGCTCTGATGTGGAATGATCAAAAACTTACTGTTTTTGACTTTTGTACACAAAAACATTGTAGTCTATCCAATCAGTACAACTACATACAGTGGTACCTCAGGATACGAAATTAATCCGTTCCGAAACAGATCGTATCATGAAAATGTCGTAAGGTGAATCATTTTTCCCCATACGATTACACGTAAAACCAAATAATTCGTTCCAACACGAAAAACACACTCAAATTAAAGCTAAGTAGTACATTAAAAAAATAATAAGTATAGTAAGGAAAACACTGAAGAATGCGTTTTGTAGTTCTAAATATATAAATAACCATAATAGAATAATAATTGATTAAAAAAATGCAGTTTCATTCGCACTTTACTTCCGAGGATAGACGACGGTGAAGGTGTAAGCTGGTGGCGAAAAAGAGGGAGAAGGGAAATGATACTAAAACTTAACTTACATAGCATAATGTAACAATAAGTTATAAATAACTTAACACTAATTTTTTAATCTTTTCTGTTTCATATATATATTTTTAAAATTTTTTATTCACTGCTTTTTTGCTTTCTTTCCTTCACTTTCACCAGCTCTTTCACTGGATAGAGGTCGCTTGGTAAAATATATATCCAAAGAGGTTTGGCTTTGCCTATTTTTTAAACTGTTTCTAAAATGACTTAGGCAAATGTCATTACTCCGAGCAGCAATACGGCCAGTGTAAACCTTTTTGGGATGTTTCTTTTCAATAAAATCAGTCACTTTCCGATAATACCTCGAGATTTCCTTTGTCGAGCGAGATCCTTCCATGACGAAGCAAACGCGCGGTCCGAGACCAATGAACAGATGTGAATAAAAAATGGCGATGCAAACTAATGTAACGTCGTGTGGTGAGTTTTTGTTCGTATCGTGGAGCAAAAATATGTTCGAATTTCGTGTCGTATCCTGAAAATTTCGTATGCTGGGGCGTTCGTATCCTGAGGTACCACTAACGTTATATTTGTAATGTAGTTGCATAATATTTGTAGAATATATAAAAAGTGGTTATTCTTTATATATTCTAAAATTTGTTGTTATTTCATTAAATTATTATATTTATTATAAAATAGAAAAATGCAAAATTATAATTACATTAATAATTATTCATGGTATAATTTATATACAGTAGATCCCCCTATAAAACCGTTTCCTATAGTTATGATTCCTATAAAAATTGTGGCAGTATCCGTAAACAACGGTAAAAATAACTCCTATAATCCGTAAAACGTCATCGGGCAGCCGAACTACTTTCCCGCCATCCATAGCGCCACGCTTCGGACGTTTAGGCGGATAAATTGAGTTTAGTATCGTCTGTTCATATAATTATATATAAATTAGGTACTGTACATATAATTATATATTAATTATATATAAATTAGGTACTGTACATATAATTATATATTAACTTAATTTATTGTAACTTTATTATAATTATATATATACTTTCCGCCGTCCAGCGCCACGCTACGGAGAGTTTAGGCGAGTAAGTTGAGTTTACTATCGTCTGTACAGTATGTAAATTAGGTACCGTAAGTCTAATACAGTACTGTAATTTTATACATTTCTTGTGAAAGAAACATTTCTTATTTAACGGCCATAAAAATTATTTATATTAAGGATGTCTCCAAAGGTCAACGAAGTTTTCGCAGAAAAATAATATCAGAAATCGCGGCCGCGGTTTGATGCGCTGTTCCGCGACGAAACCAAGCTTTAGCAACGGGCGTAGTCGAACGGTACACACTCGGTAAGCAATCCTACAATTTTTTGTTTATAACGTAGTTTATACGGATTATTTTCAAAAAAATATACGTATTTTGAAAATGTTGAGTCGAATTAGTCTAGAATCGATTAATTTTATGAAAGAAAACCTTTCAAACAGCCGTAGTCCGTAAACTATGATTCCTACAAAATTGATTCATAAAGAACGGAACGTATCTACCGTCTTATAGGGGGATCTACTGTATATATTTTCAATCTTTATTCCCCACTGGCACTAAGGCGGCCACTTTCTGATGCACATCGTGAATTCGGCCAGCCTCACAACTGGGGCCCAGATTACTGAGGAACTCCCTGACATATTCAATGAATAGTCAATCACTAGAATTGACTATTGTTTTATTAAAATATGTGATTTAATCTTTTATATAAAATAAACCACTAAAATTCTTTTATTCTTTATAACCACTTTTCTTTAAATTAGGAATTAAAATTACATACATTTTACAGAATTTTTTCATATGTGTTGGATGATTACAATCTAATTCTATGTCATGCCCAAGAACAATCAAATTTCTATTTAAACATAAATGGAAATAATTTAAAATGATAAAAAGAAACGTAATAATGTTAGCACACCCTCTAAGAGCTATAGATTAAAGTATAATTGCATTTAAGCAAATATTATATTTGAAAATATAAAAATGTAGCACTATGATTTGTATATAAACATAAAAGACCTTACTGTATTGCAACTGAATTTAGCCTGAGAGTCTCATTTATAACAGCATCTAAGTAGATAGTCTTAGATAGTACATCAAAATTTATATCTTCCTGAATAATGAAAAATATAACATCATTTTGTTTGTAAATCAATAAAGCATCAAATAAATTTTAATAAATAAAATTGCAATATCTATTAATATAAATTATATCTTAAATATAAAACAAATTTGAACTTGAACACACGTTGTTACTCCAAACGTCGTCTACTTCCTGAATGAATTTATCTTGACATTCTGGATTTAAAGCTAAGTGATATAACACAAACGATAACGTATTGGTTGTTGTGTCACTTCCACCAAAAAGTATCATTGCACACTGAGCCATCATTTCTTCCGAGCTCATTGCTGAAATTATACAATTTTATATTAAACTACAACAAAATTTAAGACAATATTTATTCTCTATGTATTTGTAATAATTAAATTTTGTTAAATAGATATTTCGACTAAAATATGCAGTTTCATTCTGATTAAAACTAGGTAAGTTGAAAATGCTTTCGAGTAAAATACTTTCTAATACTAGGACTATTAATTGTGAAGTAAAGTAATATATAGACCTAATTCATGATAGTCGGTTGTTATACGGCTCACTGTAACCTGTTTAGTTATACACGAGATCTCAGAAATAGAAAAAGGGTTATATTTTTAATACTAAGAAAATCCTTTTATACTCTGTTTCTATGAACTGTTTCTTGAAAATATAACTCTGTTTCTATGCAAAATTCTTGAAAACTAAGACAAGTAGAACGAAACTGTTCCTTGCGTTAGAATCCTATTTAATTCTTCTAAAAACGTACAATTCAGAATTTTAAAAATCGAATTCGTTAATTTTATGCGATTTTTAAAATTCATAGAAAATTACCAAATTTGATTTTCAAAATTCCAAATAGTACGTCAATAGAAGAATTAAATAGGACTCTACTGCAAGAAACAGTTTGGTTCTATTTGCCTTAGTTTTCAAGAATTTTGCATAGAAACAGAGTTATATTTTTAACATCTTCTGCTGGAAATCTCGTGCATAACTAAACAGGTTACAATCAGCCTACAAGCAACTATTAGTTCTTACGAAACTTATCGAGATTATTAGCTTGTAATGAATGTATCTAAGAGTGTCAGAAATCGAAAAACGACTTAATTAAAATTTCGACTTTATTTAATAGGAGAATATTAACATACTTTTATGTTTTGGCAACATTTTAAAATTCGATTGTTCTTTATCGTAATCATCTTCATTTGCATCTTCCGGTGAGATTTCCAAGCTGCCTTTTTGAGCATCTAATAACAACTGAAGAAAGTCATTGGATTTCTGCAAATATAATTTATCAATATATTATGAAGTTTAAAAATAACATAAAATATTAACGTTATAAAACTAGCAAACAGTGAAAATATCTAAACTGTTATGAATTTCTTAGCTGAAAGAAAATATTTTAATACTAAAATTTATTTTGTTCAGATAGAAGTAATCAGGTCAAGCTCCAGATTTATTAAATTTGGAGCTTGACCTGATTACATTCAATTCGATAATATAGCATAATATGTGTCTAACCGTGTGAAAAATCTAAGTGTAAAAATTGACATGGCAGAATAACTTAAAATTCGAATTCTCATAACTTCAACTTATTCCCATCGTGTTTGTATATTAGTTTGACAGTGAACATATATCCGACGTCATTCGGAATAATTGGAGAAGAAATACAAAATACACGTAATTTTTATTTGATGTAAACTGTATAAAAGCGTATTAATATTCAATTAATAAAACAATAAATAAAGCCATTATAATGTAGAAGCTCCGAAGAATTATTTAATCATGTGTCAAAAACATAATCAGAAAGGCTGCATAACTCAGAACATCATTTATTGGTAAAATCACTACTTCAAATTAAAATAAGTTCAAATTATCATACGAAAACGAATGTGTCCAATTTGTAAATCGAGGAATCATGTTCTCTAGATTTTAGCACGATATAATGAAGCTAAGATCTCGTTCCCCATTGAAAATATTTATTTTTTAATTTATATCTTACGATTGCTTTAACTGAAGATGATGTGATTCATTATGTAGTTTCGGGCAGGCGAGAATGCATTAGTAAGCCCGTCTTTCACTCGTCCGTCCATCAATAGAATAGATTTTCTACAGAATTACTATGTGAAAGTCATTAACTCCTTACACAAACAACGTTAAAATGTCCATTCTACCTAATAGTAATTCGATACAAATTTTATAAATTGATATCTAATTATTTTATGTGATTATAATGCCAAGATCATATTTTCAATATCGAGATTACAATAAAATAAATCAAGTCGTAAAGTCTACTAATATCCCAAAAGAGACAGAAATTTATCATATACAATAATGGAGTAATTTAATTTTGAAGAAGAAAAATAGTGTCGAAAATTTTGATTATACAATACTTTCCTGAAAGAAAATTCTGAATGAATTATATATTTCGATTTTAATAGTTATCCTAATATATATCGAAATAAAGAATACAAATGTGGAATATTTCAAAATTTTAAACTGTTTGGCTTGTTACGATAATAACTCACTTGAAATGTCTATTCTGTTTTGGTTATTTTATTGGTTATAAGTGAAACTGCAACGACAAGTCTGACGCGACATTAATTAAATAAAGATGAAGAATCGAGTTTTTGTAATAAAATAAATAGATTTATTTTTTCTAATTTTGTAACTGAATACGTTTATTCATAATCGAAAACAAACGTCGACATTTCCGTATTTTTCTGATACATAAATATAGACTACCTCTAAGACACTAGCCAAAGGTTCTGAGTTATGATTAATGAAATTAATTGACACGCAAATTACAAATCATTAGTTTTTAAAAAGAAGAAAGATTTATGCAATTTTTCTCGTGTATCTTGATCTATTTTATTGACACTATTAGAGTGCATAGCATACAAACTTTAAAGAAAGAATTAAAGAGTAAAATTACTATTAAATAATGAATTAAATGCCAATTCACGTGTATGATAATATTGTATGCATTAAGAAATTTGCTTATTATTTTTGTTGACAAAAGAAATCACTTATACACAGATTTTAAATATATTAGCCTAAGATTTTAATATTGTAATTTATTAAATAGTTTTGCTGTTTTGTGTACTCTTTATTCAAAACAAGTAATAAAAGTAAAGACAACTAACTAAATTAATTATAAACTAATTAAAAAATTTTAAGAAATTATAAATTTTAAAAATTATAATTTACCGTTTTTTCTTTTTCTCTTCTATCAATGACGTGTAATGTAAAATTTTTGAAAAAATTAAATGTTTCAGCAAAAACATCCACTTTTATAAGAATAGATAACTTCGGAAACAAGACTAAATAAAATAAATTAATTTAGTTATTAAAAATGATTTATTTATTTAACATGTAATACAAAACACTATATTCATTAAATTGGAAATGAAAAAATAAATTTAAAGTATTCAATGAGGAAATTTTATGTATATTTTAAAAGTATAGAACGAAACTACAATTTTACAGCTCGATTTAGAAATAGATTTCACATTACAATGATCATCAACAGTTTGTTTATATATTGTTTCTAATACAATGATATCAATTATTAATTCGGCTTATAAATTACTTTTCTCTTGTAATAGGTTAATTTTTTGGAATGTCTTACATTTTGTTTTATAGCTTTATCATATTTTGAAATAACTACATTTACAGAAAGGTGAAATCATTTAAAAACGACCTTTATTTTTACTATTTATCATTAATACTACAAGTATGACATGGATTGAAATATATTGTAAAGAAAAACTAGGAGAATAAGATATATCGAATAATTAATGCCAATTAAATGGCTGTTGCCTGTATAATTTTTATACATTGGATACATAGGGAAAAAGTTCAATTAATAAATTATTATTATTGAAAATAAGTTTAATAAAGATTAAATCATTTCAAAATTTAATTATAACAAAATGGGAAATTAAATGCTTTTTTACATCGAAATAATTTTGTAAATGTTATACATACAGTAGATAAACATGTTACATAGATAAAATACACGTATGTATATTAACATACAGTACATGCATTATAAGCTATTATAATAATTTAATGTAAATCTCTATATTAATATTAAATAAAATTTTTATAAACTCTTAAACATATTTTAAAACTTAATTTTTTATTTAAAATAAATTACGCTTGTGATGAACGTTAAGTACGCGTAATAAATTTCTATTATAATTATTCTAATATTAAGTTAAGTTAAGAAGTGAAAATCTTATGTACGAACAAATCTGCCAATATTTATTTTGAATTACAAAACGGAACTGAAATATTTCTTTTGAAATGTTTTGTTTTTATAAGCTATAATAAAGATATTCGTTCGAAACTTTCTGTTTTTATATTAATTAAAAATAGAATCGATTTATATATTTTCTAAATTCAGGTAACTTTTTTCGTGAATGAGCGTTGCTTAGTATTACTTATCATTTGAAAAGTATTTGATTGTTATAAGTCTTACTTGACACCGGAATATCAGTCGAATGTCTTGATTACGAAATATATCTTATTAAGAAATTAGAGCTGTATAAAATTCAGAAGAATTAAAAAACAATTACATTATATACTAATGTTTCTTAAAATGTTTAATTAATACTTTTATTTTACACTTCTTTACAGCATTTAGCGAAATATTCCACAAAAGAAACCACATTTCAAAAATAACATCTTTGCAATTATTCCCACAAAGATTTCACAATTGGCGATTAAAAGTTAATGAATTCGTGAACGACGTGCAACAATGAAAAGTTATTGTGATTTTGTCAAAACTTTTCACGAAACACGTGACATTATGCAGAATAGAGGCGACGGATTTTATAAATTAAAGGAAATTTTTCAATAAATCTAAGACAAACTATTAATGCGGTTTTAATAATAATATTTTTAACTTTAATTTCATTTCCTGTGATAGGGTAAGTTTCCTTTGATATATATTGAAATATTATGATGTCTAAAAATATACAAATTCTTAATTAAAATAATATTGAGTAATAGACGATGTTGTATATACAATGTAAAGAATACACAACAAATTAGTTGACAAAACTGCTTATTTTTCTGAAGTAAATGAATAATTTTATCTCATT
This sequence comes from Centruroides sculpturatus, assembly GCF_000671375.1. Taxonomy (NCBI): domain Eukaryota; kingdom Metazoa; phylum Arthropoda; class Arachnida; order Scorpiones; family Buthidae; genus Centruroides; species Centruroides sculpturatus. Next base: position 158,855 of record NW_019384483.1, read on the forward strand.
CCTAACAAGTTTTTACAGAGACAAGTAATTATATGTTTTTTGTAGTATTTCTTTCATTATCGTAAAATCAATGAAAATCAATTTATGTGTCTGTATTATGAATTATAGAATCAATGGTAATCAGAAGTTTCTCTTGTTTAGGTTTAGGCTTCATTTCATACCATCTGTTTTTAAACACTGAAAATATTTTTCGATGAATTTAGCTGTAGAGAATTTGGCGGAAAAATTTTTAAGCGATGTCTTGTTCAGACAGATATGATGCAATTATTTCGGAATGGCAGAATTTTACGGTATCCATTATTAAACAAAATCCCGGGAATCGGCTCTTTAGACATCACCATAAATTACACAGAAACGAAAAAAATAATTCTTCACTGCAGAAACTTATTCTATTATACTTGACAACTGTTGAGAGAGCCAAACTAGCAAGATGACTTATGTTTCTTCCCTTCTCCGAAGAATAAGTTATTGTTACGTTTAAATATTCGGATAAATATCTATAACGTCTATTCAAAACACAAATTCTGAATACACATTAATGATCGTACATAAGACACTCTTGTTTATTAATTAAACGTGGATCGAGAGTTGATACTAATTTTCTTCAGCATCTTTCGTGCTATGTTGTCTTCTTTCAGATATCTTCAAATCGAACTTCGATTTCTTCTTAATATTCCTGTATACTCGCCTTGATACTATCACTAGTTAAGGATTTTTCTGTCTCGACAATTTCATGCAATACAGAAAACATTTCTTTTCTGTTTATCCTTTTCATGCCACATTATTTTAAAAGATTGTATCAAACCTCATTTGCCGAGTCAAATAAAAGGATAAGATATAACCGGAAGAACAATAAATAGGGTTGAACTATCGATATATAATAGTGTTTGATGATTTTATCATCTCAATATTCTGACCAAACTATTTCATATAGAAAAAAACTTTTAAGTTTCAATAAGATTAAAATACACGAAACTAAAGATCCACCTAGGGTTCATAGTTATCTAGTTAGGCATAAGTAAAAGTACTGTTTATAAATATATTCGACAACTTGAGGAGAGTGGATGAGGATAATGACTAAAAAATATCAACGAGGATGATTTCATCAAATCACTTAGCAGAAAAAGTACTAACAGAACTCTACGCCATGCAAAATGAGATCGTAGAGGGAACCTTTCATTGACAATTAACCGGATCATATCGAAAACGTAAGCTCTTAATATACGAAAAAGTCAAAAGTTCGATTTACAGATAGCCTATATGAAAGCCTCAAACATCCGGAGAAAGACTGAAGAAAGTAGTCTCTTATGTGTTGACTGAAGAATAATAAATGAGAGAGTGTATTGCGCAAGTGCGTTGGCCAATATTCCAAATTCGGTATTACTATTTTTAGATGAAACAGGACACCTACTGACATGATAGATATTTATCTAAAGGTATAAATGAAACCATCATTGATCCCATCAAATAAACGGAGGAATATAAGTCTTTAGCTACTTTGGCTGTCATCGGAATTGTGAAACATAAGATTGTGAAAGGCTAGTACAACTCGGGATTATTTCTGTCCTTTCCATGCGAACACTATGACGATTTGGAGAACTGATTTCTGGGATTCCATTTAATAATGGACAACATAAAATTTCATCACTCTGACATAAATACATCATATTTGATAGAGCAGTCCATAAATTACAAGAACAGTACTTACCATCCTATTCACCGCAGCCTAATCCCATAGAGTATTGAGGAATGCTTCTCCGCATTCAAAAAACAGATGTAAGTTTAGATGTGACATTATTCTAACAACTGATGAGTTGCTTCTATCATCGATACAATTAATTCGGATATTGAATTCCATCGTTTTTACCTTCACATGAGAGTTGTGCTTTAGAGAGCATATAACACATTACCGTTAGTATAAATTCATCGAACATTAACTGCTGAAAACTCATTTCTTTAGCGTTTCTACTGTCAGAATAAGAAGTGTCGTTTTGTATAATCTATGCTGCTTACTTAAATTTACATAACGCGACAGAATAAAAAATATTAGTTATCTCGTGAGAAACATACTAATCTGTCCGTAATTAAGCGAAATCATTCCGTTAAATTGTGGGATTCGTTCTCTTTATTCTGTACAATGAACTGTACCTCCTGCCACGTCGTCTGTTGGAGATGGAACCTTCCGATCATTCGTGCAATCTGTTTGATCGTTTTTGCAGAAAGTTTACCCGTTCGTGCAATTTCTACATGGAACACTTCTCTAAAATTAATTTGCAAATAGTTACAAAATGTTTCTGTATTCGTCATATGCATGTGCTCATTGTAAAATTTCTTCGCTAAACACTGCAACAAATTTTAAAACACCAGCGCTTTCAAATCTAGCTTAGACCAGTTGATTTTTCCATTTTTATTTGTAGTGTCAACTGTGGTATGATAACACGCGCAGAGAAAAAAAAAGCATTGAAACTAAAATTGACAATCGAACTAAAATTAAAAGTAATATTGAAACCACGATAACAGTTTTTCTTTGTTTGATTAAAATGTTTTTTTTTTAATTTGTGAAATTCGTCGTATCTTCTCTGCATACTGTAGCGTGTTTTGTGAAAAGCTTTCCCTAAATCGCGCAAACTTTTCTTTTATTATTGCACGTCATACGCAAATTCGTGAATTTTTAATCGTCAGTCATGAAGTCTGTTTATCAATTCGTGAATTTTTGTGAGAATAATTTCAAATATCTTCTTATTTTTGAAATGTATATTTTATTTCTTGGAATCTTTTCGCTAAATGCTGCAACAGAATCTAATTATAAAATATTCGGGTATTTGCTAAATGGCTAAGTATCTTCAACGTTGGATTTTTTTTATACTTACTCAGAAGTAGAGCCCATATAGGAGTATCTATATTTGTTGCTTTACGTGCCATAGTCACAAATTCGTTATTCGGATCATCTAAAGAGCTTAATTTAGTTCCAAATGCTGTAGACGCTATTACATCGATAGCAAAACAATTTAGATAACTGAAAATATTTTTAGTCGAATAAGTAAATTTATTCGTCAGTAAATCGAAGAAAAGTAATCGTAATGTTTTAATTTGTCAACTGTCAATCCTAAATTATTTATTTGACTTATAATAAAAGCTATTATCGATGTACGATATTTTATTAAACATATGTGTTACAAGAAATATTTTTTATCAAACTACGGAAATGAAAATTTAATATTCATTATTATTTTACCTTTTACAATCGACAGATTGAGTTTTATTTTCATCGGCTATTTTCTTCAGATTTTCTGAGAACTTCTCTGCACATTCCTTTACTAAATAAGCCATCTGAAAAATTTCGAATGATGATTATCCAAACGAAATGTAAACAAAATTGCGCCAAGCAAAAACATATCACAATTTAGACGACAGTCAAAATTTTTCTTAGGAGTTTTTTATGGTAAAGATAAGCTTGGTACTTGGAAGCGGTACAAACAAGATCCACAAGACTTTTACCTGTATTATTATTGTCTACAAAACACTCTGAAGCGTCAAGCTTATCTTTACCATAAGAACCTCGTAAGAAAAATTTTGACTGTCGTCTAAATTGTGATAAGTTTTTGCTTGGCTCAAGTTTGTTTACATCTTAGATGTTTTTGTTTGGATATCAAATTTTTTCTTTTGCTTTATGAAGGCTTGAAAGTATATTTATTCTGAAAGGAATACGGATACTCTCATTTTAATATATTATTCACTAATTTAAAGAAATAGAAATGCTTAAATCTAGCAGCTTATTAAGAATAAGTATGTACAGATTTTTTGCACTGCGTGGGCATTTACTTTTTTCTACTACAGTATCATTGCATTCTATCCATTCGTTACTTTGAAGATAATAGCATAATGCTCACTTTGCAATTGACATCCACAGGCTTACTTGATGATAGAACATGAATGGAAGAACAAAACTTTTAAATTAAAATCTTAGAACAGATTTTTTAAAATTACAGATCAGATGCGGAAATTTATAATTAATTTTAAAATTTAATAATTTAAAAGTTTAATTAATTATAAATTTTAAAATTTATTATTAATTAATTTAATTAATTTATGCATGTCAAATAAGATGCATTGAATTAGGAGAGCTCAAATAGCACTCTCCAGGTTGACGAAATAGGAATTGTCTCCTTGGAATTAACTACGGACCCTCTCCCGAAGGCTTTGTAGATTTCTACCCTTTCCAGGTGTTTAGGCCAAGGCACTATTTTCTCTCAATGGGTTCTTTTTCTAAACACCGGAGTTCGATTGGGGGTTCGGGCCTCACTCGGACGAGCTGGCAGCGGGAGTTTTTTCCGGGTTTTCCTCCTTGCCAATGACGCCTGAATAGGGGCCAAATTCCCCCAAGTCCTCCCGGAAGGCATTCTGTCTCCCTTTCTCGCGGGGGTCGGATTGGTCGTCTTCTATAAGACCGACCCCTCCAAGTCCTCCCGGAAGGCATTCTGTCTCCCTTTCTCGCGGGGGTCGTCTCTTATAAGGCCGGTTTTGGTCACTTCGTGACCTCTCTCATGTCTTCTCAGATTGGTCGTCTTCGATAAGACCGCCTCTTCGGTCGCTGTGCGATCGGCCCCACTGTTTCTTCCGGAGTGAAAAACGACGAGCTGCAGCACTCCTCTATCAAAAAGGTTGAAGTGAAGTGAAGTGGGGTCTTTTTCATTTCTAAGAAGTGAGAAAATCATAGTGTTTCTTCTAAAAACAATTCTGTGTATATGAATGCCTTGTTGTATATGATTAGTACACCGTGTGACGGAACTGCCTTGGCTGAAACACCTGAAAAGGATAGAAATGTACAGAGTCTTCAAGAGAAGGACGGCAAATAGTTAATACATTTTATATGTTACTTTAGACCGATAATCATAAAATTTAACAAAATCGTTGTAAAGGTAATCGCCGTGAACTTTGATGTTAGAAAGAATAATGTAATGAAACGATGATGTCATCTATGTTTATGTCTAAATATACTTTAATTTGTCATTACGTTGCCACCTAACATGAAACAGCCCGATCGACCGAACGTTTTTGGTATGCCGTTTAGTAAAATCGTTATTGAAAGTTTTAATTCGCATAAATAAATTTGAGCTTTATCTATTCTGTATAACATTTTGAATAAAATTCATTTGTTTCCATGCAATTTTATGCTTAGCATAAAATTAAGCCATAAAACTGAAACAGTTCTAACTGGGAAAATTCCCGGAAACATTGACCTATCGACTCGGAAGTTTTACCAAAATCTCACTGTAAATGAGAAAGGCTTAAGTTTAAAATTTGAGCTTTCTAGACCCAGTAGTTTTTCTCTATGAGGCAATGCCAGGTGAAGAAAAGAAGAAAATACAGCTATTTTTTGCACTCTTCAATTGCTCATATCTCTGCAATCGCTTTATAGAAAATTTCGAACGAGATTTTGGAATTACTTCAGATGTTTGGGGGCAGAGAAATGACTCCGAAAATCGGCAACTTTGATTCCTGTTTATATAGTCAGTCAGTGAAATTTTTTACATAGCAGATATCAATCAATTCCCAAAAAAACAAATTTTTAATATTTCTAGCATTGAAATTAAGACCATAAAGATTCAGCTTTCCTTTAAAAATAAATATTAAGACATGTTTCCTAATAAACATTTGTATTAAAATAAGAATTTTACTTACTTTTCTTATTTTTCCGCTACTGAAAGTCGGACTCATTATGCATCGAATTCTCTTCCAATCGTCGTCTTCTAGTAAACTCAACATTTTGTCAAATAATTTATTTCCTGATTTAAATTTCTATAATAATTTTTTGAAATATTAAGTAAATATGCATAAAATAAAAATATAAATAAATTTCTTATTGCTTAGTATAGAATGCTAATAGTTAACTTATAAAAACATAGAAAACTAAAGAATTAGCTCTAAAAAATTCAAATTATGTTGCATTGTATGTAAAATAAATTTTTAACTGAAATTTTTTTTATCACTGTAACAACTCTTTATGTATTTGATTAAATTCGTTAAATTTAAGAAGTGTTTGCAGTTTAATAACAGAAATTAAGTCGATTTAATCTATCTCTATATGATTAATTGCAATTACAACATTACAATTACAACATTAGTAATTGTGACATAGTAAACATTAGTAATAATTGTGATGTTAACTCCATTGCTATTGCAGTGGAGTAAACTCTTTGAAAAGAGTTTACTCCACTACACGTAGTCTTATAGGAGTTTATATGGCGAATGTATTAACGAGATCAAAATTTATATTAATATGAAGAAGAAAGGAAAACTTAATTCTATTATTAAACTGTATGTAAATAATGAAATAGCCAATCATTTCTCTGTTGAACGATTAACTGAAATCACAGGTCAAAATGTTTTCAATCAGTTTCTGGTAGATCTCATACTTTTAATCAGTTTCTGGTAGGTCTCAACAGGAATTAAATCACCATTCGTCCTGCAAAGCTGCTGCAAGGAGATAAGAGCGAAACAGTCATTACGGTCGATTTCAAATTCGTCGCTCTAATTCATCTTAGAGGTGTTCTATTGGTTACGATCCGGATTCTGTGAATACCAGTCCAACAATTCCATCTCATTTTCAAGAAACCAGTTTTCGCACATTCCATGAAGTGTAGCACAACTCAGTGGTATAGGCATGAGTTTTGGCTCGAATACTTTTGATAATATACTGTATATGTAAATTGAGAAAAATAAGAATTTCAATAACGAAATCTCCCCAGAACAAGTAGAAGAAAGAACACTTCGAGCAAGAAGCGGGCAGAATGAATAACGGATGGCTTTGATTGTCATTACCGTTAACACAAATCCTCGTGTTTCTTTGTAATAAGAAAAAAATTTCATGTCAGCTGTAAAAGGAGCGTCCAATAAAGTCTACTCCCCCATTGATTTATTAATAAACTAATTACAAAAGATGGTCAAATTAGAAGTCTCTGTCGAACTTTGCATCAGTTATTCGTATCAAACAGGTATTTATGCTCTTACGGGAGACTTCACGTGCTCCGAAACCCATCTACCACCTTAGTTTGTTATACAAATTTTAAGCAAATTTTCCCGAAAGATATTGATTAGATAAACATATTTTAACCTAAATTTTTCAAATAAAAATATGTATTAATAAGAATCGTATAATGTAAATTTTTATTTAAATACGGAAACAAAATACAGTATATAGCCTAATTAATTACAGTAAGAATATAAAATTATCGAGAAGTGTCGAAATTGAAAATATTTTGTGACGAAATTTCGACGTTGTCTATGATTTTATGAAAAAAAATTATTAAATAGATATTTTAGAAATTAGATAATTTATGAAAGATTTCAAACGAGTTTGATATATTGTTACTTAATTAACTATACTTTATTAATTAATGATTTGATTGAATAATAAATAAATACAATTAATAGATCAAAAAGTTTTTGCAACTTAACAGACGTAACAACTTCAGTAGAAGTTGTATATATAAAATACACGCGAGCACAAAGATAACTCATTACTTCGTACTTCATACTTACCATTCTGTTATGAAACATATTAAAATCTTTAACTAAAATTCTTTTCAGAATATCAGGATCCGCAATAGAAATTTGAGGTTTAAATCCCATATACGTACTAAAAAGCGAAAGAAAATTAAACTATATTTTATTCAAAATAATAATACTAATAATGCTTGAAAAAGCAAAGATTTTTAACATTATTTTTACTTTATTATTTACTTTATTATTATTACATTATTTTTAAAAGATAGAAATCATTTTATTATTGAATTTGTTAAAGTTATTTCATTTCCCACCTATACAATTACTTAACTGGTGTAAAATTTGGCAATTGCAATTTTCAAAGTTCAATTTGAATAAATAAAAAAATTCACAAATTTTCATCTAACTATAATCACTTAAATTGTGTTGTTATTTAGCCAAGTTGTATTATTTATTTTATAAAAAAAAAAACTAGAGCATATGAAGATCCCATACATTCAAATATGAATATTGAGCAAAATTTAACTATGAAATAGAATACTTTACTTTTCCATTATTATTTTATTTTATTTAATAGCACAAGCCTGTATGTATAGACATATTACAACAAATAAAGACATTACAATCATCAATATTATTTCCAGTATACATCATTATTTTGATAAATCTATTAATAAAATAATCATATTCCGGAATGGAGGACAACATTTTAGAAATGGAAACTGGTTTATACAAAACTTTAAAACTGAAGTTGTTGACGAGTACGATTTTGGTATATTTTTTCCAGTCCAATGTATAGTACTTGGTTGTTATATTAGTACTTGTTTGTTTTGTTTATTATTGTTATTAATGTTGTGTTGCTTCTTTCTTTTTAATAGGGTTATTATTACGCGCTGTACTGTTAGTAAAGTGTTCTATTTAGAAGAAATTGTTATAATTTTCTTTTATGATAGATAAAATATTACAAATTTTACTTAATCGTTAAGAATTCGCCATAAAAAAATTAATCAATGGCTCTTTCAAACAATATTAATTAAAAATTGAGATGCGTTTAATGCTACATTGTTTGAAATTTTTGGTAAAGGACTACACATATAAGTTAGTAATTGGAAAAATAAACTTAAACAAAGCATAGACAACAAAAAAAAATTATCATTACTGTTTAAAATAATCCAAACAACCGAATAAACCTCATTTGAAGTTTATCTTTTTTCGTACTTTTTTAAACTTTGACCAAATACTAATATATTATGTTTATGCTTCTAACACAATATAGTGCTATAAATTAAGACACTTGGCGGATTTTCTCATCTTTATTTAGTTGATACGTGTGGAAAAAATTACACGTTTCGAGCTCTTAAGCCCCTCTTCAGTCAACTAAAACATTTAAAAAGGATATAACATACACATAAAAAGGAATACACAAGTTNGAAAACCTGACATGGTAAATTATTATTGAAATGCGAGATTTCCCGGGAAAATTAAATTTCCCGGGATTTTTCTCGTAGGGAATAAACGGCGAGAATCCCGGGAACGGGATCCCGGGAAAGAAACCCTAATCACCGCTGAATGATTAAGCTTTGGCACTCAAAATTTTACTTAAAGATTTACATAAAAAAACAGTCACATTTATAATTAGTTGGTGTTTCTAAACCTCTGAACTTTTTCTCTGACCAATTCTTTTAATTTTTTCTGCGATTTCCTCTCTCTAACGCCTCTAGTTTGTTATTTTCAGGAATAGCTATTAGAATTTGTGAATTTTTAAAATTATTTCTACCATTTTGTATTGTTTGAAATACAGGAAAGAGATAAAATATCATCTAAAGGCACTGATTGTTGAACTTAGCTTACATGAGCCTTTATCGCCATATTGGATTCTAATGCTTTTTTATTGGCTTAACAGCATATTATAAATTAAACGAAAAGCAAGAATGGAAGGATAAATATATATAGTTTATACACATAATGATCTGATGGCAACCAGAACATGATTGTAGACTTACGATGACATTTGTTATTTGACCACAATAATCACACTTTCACAATTATATTTTGTTTCTAGATACCTATGCGAGCGTGATTGCCCAACTTTCTTCTATAAAATAATAATTTAAATTTAAAAATTATATTTTATATGGTAATACGTTTTAACCACTTGATGTCCAAATTTTTTTTAGGAATTTTTAATTAAACATAAAAAATACTTAAAACTGAAAAAAAACGAAAGAAATGCGTTAATTTTGAAGAAAAAGCTTCAAACTTTATTTTCCATTGTCTTGCCTTTCTGTGAAAATTGACACTGATGATTCATTGTTTACACAGCTGGATGACCTTGAGAACATCTGGTGTTGGATTTCCCAGGTCATTCTCATAGATGTCTCGGGAGGACAAGGGTTTAAAGTAGGGTGAATACTTGCTGGCGGTATATTTTTAAATATTTTTAAAAAATTAACATTTTTATTGCGATTTCCGTCCCCTCGATTTAATTAATATATAATATATATATATTAATTAAAATATTAAAAAAACTATNCAATTCAATATAAATGGAAAAAAAATATTATATGGAATTGAACGAAAATGAAAATTTGCTTGATAATTCAACTACGCTTGTTGGAGAACAATAAAAACACTACACTCAACAAGCCACCAATAAAACTCAACTGCCTAACCTATAACCAAAGTCTCCTTTTAATTTGTTTTAAAAAAAAAGCGCTTGACAAACTTGCCCCGCACGCCGAAGTTACCCCGGTCTCCCCTATATATATGGGTTACAATATCTATTTTTAACAAAATACATTTTTTAGTGCAATGATGATTAAACATTGCCATTTGGACTCGAGTAAACTCGGGAAGATTACATAGCGTTACATAAAACTCGGGCCGAAAGGACCGAGTTTTCTGTAACGCTATGTTTAAACGTATCAATATATTAATAACAATATTTGTTATGTTGTTTGCAAAGAGTTCTGTACATAACACACATTTCTTTAATAATAACAAAAAAATTAATACTGAAACTTTATTAGTCAGGAAGAGACAATATAGACTATATAGTGGCAACTACAGCTGACAAGCGCTAGAGAGCGCTGGCAAAAACTGTTGCCAATCAAAAATTCCATGAAAATGAGTCTAAAAATAACAAAAATTTTCAACTTTACAAGTCAACAAGAGTAATTACTAAGTAATTAGATCGAAGTATGGTATTTGTTTTTTAATCGTGAGCAATAAAAAAACCGATATTGTTAAAAATCTGTATGATTACGGGGATATTGGACGCGTTGCCTGGTAAAGCGACTGGATAATATGCTTTTTATCTGAAATGACATAGTCCATTTCAGATAAAAAGCATATTATCAAAATATGTGTAGAGTAGTTGTATAAACCAGTTTCAACTTTAGGAGATAACACTATTGACTTTTTAAATATTATCTTATTGAAATAAGATTATACTCGTATGAGAGTATTGAAGTAAAACAATATAAAATTTAACAACTAAAAAATTATAGGAAACTTTAATTGTTACTTATTATAGTAAAATTTGCTTGAATGGCATTTATAATTATATAAACTATTAATTTTAACACAAAGTACAATTTTTGTAATACCAACTTTTTTCATATTAATCGTGTCTAGAATTCTTGTCCATTCTTAATTAATACAGTACGTTGTGCTGTAGCAGTGTCACAAAATATATTTCAATCTATGCTACTTCATAACAGAACCTAATTTCTCTTTACGAATGCTGTATTGGCTCAAGATTAGAGTTGCTTTAATATTTTATTCCTCTGTACAATCGATGAACCGTTTCAGAAGGTGTCAGGTGATGACTACCAAAAGAGAACGTAGAATTTTTTGGTCTATAAAAAAAAATTATTATGAACAATTTGTGTATTTACATTTTAGTTTTCATTTATTATTTTTAAAAATTTAACCTGTTCTAGCCTATTATTATATGAAAGATTAAAACTACTATGGGATTCGTTTTTTCAGCTTTAAATACTGGAAATCAGACGTCTGACAGAAATTTTATCATCACACTTTTTGAAACTCAATTTCAATTTTTTTGACTTGGATCCTAAATTGTCCTATAATTGTTTCGAAGACACAAGGCATTTTATTTGTACTATAAAATTTCAGATTAATAAAACTTTTTTCGCAATTGTAAACATTTTTTCCTTAGGAGAGTACGATTATTCAAATTTCCCTTAGTCTTGCTTCCAGCATAATCCATAGCACGAATCGATAGAGGAAAGAAGATAAGACGATTCCAAGGTAATTTATACTGTTTAACTTTTATTAAGTAACAGTAAAGTTGAAATTCATAATAAAAATAGCATCCTTTAAATACTGTATATAAAAATATTAATTTTCATTTTCAGTAATTTTGACATAGAACTTTCTACTGGCTACACATCGGATGAAAGTAATCCATACTGCACCAGTTTTCACAAAAATGTGTAAATAATCGTTACATGTGGTGATAATATTAATTATTACATCATTTAGACATTACAATTATTGCATATTTGTTCTACCTGTATATATATATATATATATTTAAAAAATTTTTCACATTATACAATTGTTTAATTTGATGTTTAAGTATTAATATATAAAGTTCTGCAAATGATACGACTTGGGCGACTAGTCTTTTAAATTTCACCAGCTGTTTCCTAAATCGCACTCGTATTTGAAGCATATCTCTATGTATTCCAAAAGAGTTAACTAATGCTTCGACTATTGTTAAGAGTAAATAAATTATTTGTACCACTTTTATTTAATGAAAACATTTTAAACTACAAAACAATAAAAATAAAAATTATATATTTGAAGNGTCTTACTTTTAAACTATTTTTAAAAAATAAATCTAATGATGTAATGTTCGCATAAATTATTAAGTTAACTCACCCATAAACACGGCCATATTTTTCGTATTGTTCTGTTACCAGTAAATGCACGGGCTGTAAGAACAAAAGAAAAATTTGAAATTTAATAACTATTTATATAATCGTATTGTATCCATCGTATTTATCCTTTGTAAGTACAGTAAGACCCCGCTTAACGCGGGAGATGCGTTCCTAGACAACAACGAAACAACGTTAAACGAGGTCATTTTAACACAGAGTAAACAGAAATAAGGGAACAAGCGACCAAAACTAAACAGATTTTATTTTAAGTTATTTTTATATTGATTTGAATACAGTCGACCCCCCTATAACACGGTTGATAATTCCGTTTTATTTGAATGCCGTGTTGTACGAGTCAAATGCCTTCTGTTCAAAATTCCCGGATATGTGAATTTTGATAACTCAACTTCTTTAAAAATTATCTTAATGCATACATATTAAAGAATTATCACAACTGGAAATCTAGGGTAAAAAGTCTAATGAATATGATGAACATTTCAATCATGGACATTTCAGAAAGGTAGTATTTTATTCATCGCTAATAAGAACAGAATTTTATTAAAATTATCAATATTTCATTGCCTCTTTTTGTTTTGTTATTAACAAAGTGATATAACTTATTCTTTAACTGAAATTCTTGTTAGTTTTCACACTGTTATATTTTATTTCCTTTTAACTGGTCAAGAAATTTTGTGCATAAATATACTGAATGTACTGTACATATAATACTATCTCACCTTATATCTAATGTTATATATTCCTTTAATGACACTCCAAATTCCATCCACTGGTGTCTGAATTCCTTGATTTGTCCAATAATGTAACTTTCTTTTTATATATCTAAATAAATGTTAAAAAGATTTAAAATGTACGTAGATTTAAAATTATAAAAAACAAAAACTTTTGTTATTAAAATATATAATAAAAGATATCAACTCTATTAAATGATTGCTAAGTCTAAATCTAATTTAATCATGTCTATCTTGCCGACACACGTCATGCAAATCATTATTTGCATGGTTATAAAAGAAATTTTTCTTACTGCGAAAAAATTTAAATATTCTCTTGACAAGCATAGGCTATATTTTTAATAAGATAGGAAGAGATTTTACAAATAGCGAAATCACAAATAGTACAGTATATAATTGTAAAATTAATTGTAAACTATAATTCTAAACAATTAAAATTTAGAAAAAAGTATTCGAGCAAAAACACTCTAACAGCACTGACTTCGAAGGATATACTCTATGACAGTTAACTATTTTTAAAAAATGCTTATTTTACTTTTTCTCCTTTAGGCCAAATGCATTTCGCATCAACGGGTTACATCAGTGTTTTTATAGTTGACAAAGTTATCCCAACAAATATCAACATTCTCATATTCAAATTTGTTATTTTACATATTTTTTAACGCTGTAATTTTCTTTTACGCGACGTTTAACAATATTGTTTTCTTCATACAGGATTTTCGTATTATTTTTTATTAATTTTACAATTAAAAAATACTGTATCGTTGATAACATGGAGATTCTTTGCGTTTTAGACGTATAGCCATTTCGTGTTCTTTAAGTCTCTTCTCTAGTTTACGCTTGGTTTCTCCTATATAACATTTAGTTTGAGGACACATGCATGACAGTTTGTATACAACCCCTGCGATATTTAGTTGCTAATCTTATTCCTTCTCTTCTTTATTAAGAATAAAATTTATTACGTTAGATAACCTTTTTTTTATTTTGAGTGGCTATAATATGAACAGAAACACCATTAAATTGACTTTTGTATTTTTCATATAAACAGTTTATATATGGGAAAGGAACATACCGACATTTTGTTTTTTTTTCAATTTTTACTTTATATCTTTTAATCATAAGATTATCGCACCATTTAAAGTTTTTTCGGATATCCATTAAATAAATATTTTCGAAATAATTGTTTTTTTTCTAATATTCTGTAAGTACGAAAAGTCATTCAATGTTTAGAAAACAATTAATTTCAAACCTTATTGTCCTACAGATATAAATAGAAATATTAACAAGAACTTCACCGTCTGAAGATATTATATTAGAAGAAAAACAATATTTATAAATTAACCATTTAAACACTGAAGTAATGCTGTATAAGTATCAGTCATAAAATGGTTACAATAAGCGAATCATATTGTATATATTTTGTTTATTAAACTTTAATAGATAGATATATTCCCAGTGTTTAAAATGTCCATACGTAACTTTATTGGTTCCGTGGAAATAATAAAAAAGTTAAATCTGACCCATTTTAAAATTTTATTAAGTTAATATGCTGAATAAAATTACTACGGAAGTGTATTGTCGATATAAAATTGTTCAATCGCTTTTAGTGACGAAAGGGAACAGATTGAAGAAAAAAAAATACTACTCTATAATATTCTATTTTTCTTTTTTCTGCAATAATCAAGGGTGTTTCCATTACTCTAAATGAGCAATTGTCAATTAAATAATATTTTCAAAGCAATAAAAATACTAATAATGAATAACTTTTAAAATAATTTTTTAAACCCATAATCTAATCGTACTTAACCCGAACTAAAAATAGCCATGTAATTAACGTCATATTATATTATTAAATTCAGTAAGAGTAAAATTTTATTTAAAAAAAAATAATAATAATAACAGACAAAATCATATATTAAATCTGAAATTGCTATGATGTGACAAACTTTTCAAGCATATTATTAATTTTTTTATATTATTTTTTTCATTCATCGGAAGGCATTCTGT